>NC_142803.1:73037277-73233594 GCF_049724085.1 Artemia sp. Qi Xiang Cuo
CTAGGTTTCTTTTGGAATTTTCCCACCTATCTAAATTGCGCCGTTATAGAATTGTTCCACTTGTGCCGCTTAGGTTTACCTTGAGCCGCTAAGTTGATATAAACTTGTGCCACTAAAGATTGTGCCACTCGTAATAGGAGGGAAAGGAATGAGTATAATGAAGGGGTAGAAAAATGACCGCGCCACTCCCTATGGAAGAAAATAAAATAGATTAAATAATAAATTTGAATTTCCTTGTGAGTGATTAATTAGGCTGGGGAGCCGTTAATCCAGGAGCGTAATCATTCTTCGTAAGGTTATCAGATTTCCTGGGAACGTTTCCGATGGAGACAATTGAACTAGTTATCTACTATGCGGTGAGATACAGGCATATAATAAGAACAAACACAAATAGAAAAGTAATGGATTTATTGAAACTTACAATTCAGGTATGCAACAATGTATGTATATGAGCAAGGCTTCACTTCAAATTGACGACAATAGAGGCAAAGTTAATCATAATAATAATAACCATAATAACGCGAATAACACGTTTCATCACTACATATTTCCAGTCCTGATTCTGCGCCCTAAGAACGATTTCACGAATGGCCCAACTCCTGTGGAGGGCCCGCTACTTTGTCATTATGTTTACAAACTAAACTCATTATGCTAACTGATGGCCCAATAATTTATTTTCAATATTCTGATGATTAGACATTCATATTCCTATGATAACTTAAAACTTTCTGTGACCTTTGTATCTCGTGATTTTTTATTGCCAAGTATATTCGCGAAATTCAAAACTGTCTTCCTTGATTAGTGCCGTAATTCGACCGGTAGTTTTTCCACACTTCACATTTATAAAACAAAACGTCTGGGAGGCTGCGAGACATTTATATCGGAAGCATCCTTAAAAGGAAAGAATTTTATTTTTTTTTTATTTTAAATATATTACATATTACTCAAGGTACAAGGGCTGTGGGGGGGGTTGTCATCCTCAAAGACCTAATTTCCAGAACATAAAACTACGTTGAATAAAATGGCTATCTCAAAACTTTGATTGGATGTGATTTGGGAAAAGGTTGCCGTGAGAGCGGGGGTTAATTACTCTCCACTCAGTTTCGACCATTAAAAAGGGCAACTTCAATTTCCAATAAAATGGGCCCTTTTTGAAATTTCTACAACAACTTTTATATAAACCTTATATGCCCCCAGATCATAACTTACAACCCTTGCACTGAGGACTCTCAAGGGGTTATCATCCTGAAAGACCTAATTTCCAGAACTTTCAACTACGTTGAACAAAATGAATATCTCAATATTTTGATTGGATATGTTTGGGAAAATGGTGGGCGTGAGAGGCGGGTTAGCCTTTTCAATCACTTTCAACTATTAAATAGGGCACTTGCCCTTTTAATTTCCAATTGAATGAGCCCCTTTTGAAGTTTCTACAACATCGCTTTCTATAAAAACCGTATATGTCCCCAGGGTATAACTTACAGCCCTTGCCCTGAGGGCTGTGGGGGGGGGGGGTTCTTCATCCTTAAAGACCCACTTTCCAAAACTTTCAACTACGTTGAATAAAATGGCTGTCTAAAAATTTTGATTGTATGTGTTTAGCGAAAAGGTGGTCGTGAGAGGAGGGTTAGTTGCCCTCAAATCACTTTCGACTATTAAAAATGGCACTAACCCTCCTCAGAACATAATATCTATCTGGAAATTACCCCCAGGGCATAACTTAAAACATTTCCCCAGAGGGCTATGGGGGAGTGTCCTCCTCAAAAACATAATTTCTATCTGGAAATCAACTACGCTGAACAAAATGGCTATCTCAAAATTTTGATTGGATGTGTTTCGGGGAATGGTGGGCGTGGAAGGGGTGTTAGTTGCCTTCCAATCACTTTCGATTATTTAAAGGGCACAAGCCACTCCAATTTCCAATTGAATGAGCCCTTTTCGAAGTGCTTACGACAAATTCTTCGATACGAAGTGCCCTGCTCTAGAGGAAAAAAATTATAAAAAATACATTGTGCCAGCATCGTTCTTATATGCCCCCAGGGCATAACTTAAAACCCTTGCCCTGAGGGTTTTGGAGGAATGTCCTCCTCAAAAACATATTTTATATCTGGAAATTAACTACGCTGAACAAAATGGCTATCTCAAAATTTTGATTGGATTTGTTTGGGGGAAGGATGGTCGTGGGGGGGGGGGGTCTAGTTGTCCCTCAATCACTTTCGACTATAAAAAAGGGCACTAGCCACTCCAATTTCCAATCGAATGAGCCCTTTTCGAAGTTTCTAAGACAACACCTTCGATACGAAGTGTCTTGGTATGTAAAAAAAAAATAAAATAATAATAATAATACATTGTGCCAACATCGTTCTTTACTTAGGCAGCGTGATTGCACTACGGACGCTATGGACGACGGCAGGCAATACTCTTTTCTGTACTGGCTGTGTACCATTTCACCGTCTTCAACTGTTATCTGTTCAGCCACTTCCACACTGGCGTCGTTGATCCGAAGAGCTCCTTTGTTTGTGATTCCGACACTTTCACCACCAGTACAGATGCTGCGGCTGCATAGCTGGCAATATTCATCTTCTTCCTTCATGAATTGGGTGTCAGGTGAAAACTGCAAACAAAAAATTATTAGGCAAGAAAGAGGAGCTTTTTGCACGAGCTTCATTATATTAACACTTGTGGCTAAACCCAAACCAAAGCCCTGTTTCGAACACGAAAACAACCCACAAAGCGAATCTGTCCATAAGATTCGTGAGTTTGACGCCTCTAATCAACCTCGAGCCAGGAGGCCCAGTTAAGAATTTTGACCAATTAAGTGGTGCTCAGACATAGTACATGAAGTGAGGAAGCAAAGTACCTTAAGTTGTACGCAAGCTTTGCCGCTTGTTCACACGTAAAAATAGAATTTAGGGACTATACAGCCAGCGTCTCAAATATGACACGTCACTAACTCCAAGTAAAAAAAATTATTTGCTTTTATTTCTGCTCTACCTCACAACAAAAAACATTTGAAAACAACCTAAGCTATAAAGAAAGCTCCAAATTTTCACTAAAGTTTAAATTCACTTTACGGCCTTAACGACCACTTTAGATCAGTGCTGGAATGTACTTTAAACCTTACGACCGGTCGTAAAGTGGACTTAAAGTACTTAGCGACCTGCTTCTGAGCGCCACCTTAGATAAAGCCTTAAAAGGATGGGCTAGCGTGTATTTCAAAACCTAGGTTACTGGTCAGACGTTGTATTCGTATCCAACACACTTGGTTTAGCCACAAATGGGACTATAATGTGGCTTGGGCTTTAGTCCATTAGCCATCTCATGGTAAAAAACAAATCATCGTCTTAATGACTAAGAATCTTAGTATCATCTACCAAAAGCTTTGTATTTTTTTCACTTCATGCCGGTAGACGTCGCTGCAAAATTAGGCAAAGGAAAAACCCCATACTGACTTTGTCTGCGTGTTTAGAACTCTCTTCCCGTAAGCCTTCCTTTTTCTTGCTTTAAACCTTCACTTTATTCCGTATGTTCTCTTTGATAATTATAAAAACAAAACTGTCTCACCTTTATGATAAATAAAATGTGTCCAATGCTTATTTTAAAGCTTTAGCTAGCTGGCAGCATGTGTATGCACTTAGACTTATGGCGCATTCGTCCATAGTGGAAATCCGAGCGGATTGTGAAAACAACCAATTTTCCGACCGGTTTTGTGCTTGAAATTTTGTCTTACTTCCGCCTAGAGAAAATTTCAAGCACAAAGAAAAATCGGCTCAGTTTTCACAATCTGCTCTGAATTTCACTATTTGTGAATGCACCATTAGTGAATCTCCAGTAAACAGGAAAAGAGAGGCACCAGGGAATAGGATATTGAACTCCCGTCAAAATGGTGTTAGAGGGTTTTAAAACCAAGTTGATAGATCTTTGTCTCCTCTCCAAATTATGCAGAGCCTTCTGACTATCTTTTTCCTTTAGAGGATATCTTCATTTACCCCTCTTTTTCCCTTGTAACTTGAAAACGGGGGAAGGCTAATGGCAGAGCAATCAAAGTAACTTATTAATTCTTCTCGCACTGGGAGACCCCAGAAAACAAGTCTTGCTGACTACTCTACAGGATCTTTATTTCCTCCCTCTTTTCCTCCTGCAAGTGGGGAAAAAGGTGAATGACTTATTACACAGCAATAAAAACACATATTTGATCTTCTTGGACCCAAGAGCATCAGGAATGCCATACTCAGTATCAAAAACTAACGGTTGTAGAATTTTGATTTCCCCCTTCGCCTCCGTTTTTCACCCTATTCCGCCAAGGGGATTCTTAGGGACTATTGTGTTGTACAGAATGTTTTTTTCTCTACAAAATGTTGTAAAAATCATTTATATTGCAATTTTGTCCCAGATCGTCGATATTTTCCGTAGATTTACTGGACATTTATTGTTTAATAGCCCTTGGTACACCATTAACACTAAAATTTTTAAAGCTGATCAGAAGAAAAACCAGGTTGTTTTTTTCTGGTTTTTCTTATCAAAATATCTTTAAGTCTGGGCCAGGAAGTTTCAGAAAGGTTAAAGCCGTATTTATATATTTCACAACAATTACAAAAGATATGAGAATTAGTTCCGCTTATTAATATAATGTAAACATATGAAATAAATTATGTTTGAAAAGCAATTCTGCGTGTACAAAAAAAACAAATCCGAAAAAACCTGCATTAACACTTTCAGAAAAAAATACTACTTATTAGGGAAACACCCAAAGATAATATTTATTACGTATCTTTTAATATATAGAAAAGTCTTCAGCCTCGTCGCCTATTTTCTTTGTTTTCTATACCATTAATTACAGGGACGTTATTTCATCAAAATCATAAGGGGGTTGGAAGTTGGAGCAAAATTCCCAAATAAAGTGAAAATGACAATGAAAACTGAACAATAAGCCATAAAGTGCCGCAAAGGTTTATATATACTAAAAAACTGAGCTGTTTCCGTGGATTCTTGAACTATGTGGGCTTATCTTGGTTTTGACAAGATTTTTGAAGAAACTAAATGTCAGCTGGAAGGGGACTGAGGTCAAGGAGGGACATTTGCTCCCTCTCTCTGCCCCATAGCAAATTGCACCGCTGGCTAATCAGTAACAATACAAAAACTATTACACACCAAAATAGACGAATGGGGAAATATTTATGCCGGTCCAACTTGAGGATCCAGAGAACCACGCTCGGTTAAATAATAAGATATTCTATTCTGAACAACGTCTTTGAAGTAGCATGATTTAAAATAATTCTACTCTGGTAACTCTTTTGCTCTGGGCTTTCTTAACCCTTTGATGCCTGATGGTTCCCTCAGGAACCACAAATTTCAAAAGTTTTTATTATCAAAACTACAAAAGCTAGCCCATTGGGGTTGCTACCATTGTGTGATAGTCAACGAGTTCTATTCCCGGTATTTTTCTCAGTTTATGATCGTCCACCTTTGGGTGAGATAATCACGGTCGAAGTAAGTACTTTTTGCCTCCTTGGATTTTTCAGAAAGGTGGGCATGTATTTTTGTAATTGATAACGTAGTGATTTGTTCTAGAGTTTTTATTTCCCCAGCCTGGCAGAGAGGAAGGTCTGACAGTTCTAATGAAGTGTGGTTTGCATCGATAGAGTGAAAATTAAGGGAAGGGAAGGGTCCTAAGAATCGTGGTTCTTTGAGGAACCATCCGTCAGAAATGGGAACTTTTCAGGCAACTGAACATATATAGAGTATGATATGCAAAGATATCCTGTAACCACTGCTTTTACGGCACTATCTTATAATTTCGGATGGTTTGACAATCCTAAATAGGATCTGTAACTTTGAGGAACCATCCCGAACAGCTTGAGCTTGGGGTTGCCATTGTCAGTAGTAAAATACTGAACTTTCTTTAGCTAAATTACGAAATTTCCTGTAGATACAATTAGTAAGATTGACTAAGTTTCTCAACCAATATGTCTTTTCTAGAGTTGCAATGGACGAATCTACATCCACTGCACCAAAAACAGTGGAAGATGAGTACTCTACAATTATGAAGAAACTATGTTTACGCCCAATTTCATTGGCACAAGCTGTGAATTTTGTTCTTTGTCCAGATGATACTTCTGACCTGGAAGACCTGCCAAGTGAAGATAATAACCCATCTGATCCGCAGTATGTTCCTCCTGACCAAGTTTTAGAAGAACTGCTCAAAGCTGAATTAGAAACCGGCCGATTTGAGGCCAACGACTGTGACAGTCAGGATGAGTCTCAAGCTAATGGAGGTGAAGAAACCCAACCACAACAAGCCTCAAGTATTCCTACTTCCAAACCAATGAGACGACGAGACATTGCTTGGAGGAAAGTAGATTTTATCCCACCAAACACTCTGTGGAAAGATCAGCTTCGAGTCGACCAAGAAATGAGTGGCAAGACCCCATTCGAATATGTCAGGTAGTTTTTCGATAAAGAAGTAGTAAGCCACATACGCGATCAGACGAATATATTTGCAATTCAGAAAGATGGAAGGCAGTTAGGCGTTTCTTCGGCTGACATTGAGCGTTTTCTGTGAGTCCTTGCGTTTACAGGAATAGTGAAAATGCTCTCCTATCGCAGCTACTGGTCAAACGAAGCTCGTTACTCCGTGATAGCCGATGCTATGTCACGTGACAGATTTGAACTGATAGAGAAGTATTTGCATTTCAATGACAATGTATCGCACAAGCCTCAGGGAGACCCTGATTATGACAAGATTCATAAAATTCGTCCCTTGATAGAAAAGTTTCGAGCCAACTTCATGAAGATACACCCCGAAGAACACCAGGTCATTGATGAGCAAATAGTTCCAACGAAGCAGCGAATATCGCTGAAGCAGTACAATCCGAAAAAACCACATAAGTGGGTATGCAAGTCCATCTCCAGAGCGGGAATAAGTGGATTTTTTTATGATTTAGAAATGTACACTGGCAAGGGATCAGCTGATACAAGCGATTTGGGAGTTGGTGGTGATTTTGTCCTCCGACTTGCGAGGGGAATCCCAAACCAAATGAACTACAAGCTCTTTTACGACAACTGGTTTTTGTCACTAGACCTGGCCCAGACCCTAAATGATCAGGGTATACTTCCACTGGCTACAGCAAGAGTAAACAGGTTTAAAGGCTGTGCTTTGGAACTAGATAGCAAAATGAAATTGCAAGGAAGAGGCTCGTATGACTGGCGGGTGGAAACGCAGTCGAATGTTGTAGTGGTGAAGTGGTATGATAATAGGCTGGTTCACTTGATATCAACCTATGCAGCTGTTAATCCCGAAGATACCTGTGAGAGGTGGGATAGCAAGCGAAAAGAATATATAGAAGTGAAGAGACCACACTGCGTGAAGGAATACAATCGCTTTATGCTTGGCGTTGATCTTGCCGATTAGCTGATAGAGCTGTACATATTTGACTTCAAGTCTTGAAACAAGTGGTACATGCGAATTTTCTTTTTCTTGTTTGACCTTTCCATTGTAAATGAGTGGATCCTAGATCGCAGGTGTCTTCCTACTGGACAAAAACCCATGAACTTGCTGCAGTTCAAAACGGACGTTGCATGCACCTTACTGTCTGGCGCATCCTCAGCGACACCTAAGAGAGGTAAACCATTCAACGAAGATCTATCCCAAAAGAAAAGAAAGTATAGTTGCCGCTCACCAGACTTAACGAGACTTGACGGCCAGGAGCCCTTTCCAAATTGGATAGACAGCAAACAGAGGTGCCGAGCTTGTGTTCAAGCCCACTCCAAGGTGAAGTGTATGAAGTGCGAAGTGGCTTTGTGTTTCACGCCAAACAGAAACTGTTTCCTATCTTACGACACTAGCTAAGCGATGTGTGACTATGTGCTGTTACTTCCGGATGTTGCCTGTGGGAACCATTCTGTAATTTCTTCACTTTCATCAATAATTTTTTTTCTTTGCATTTTCATCGCGGAATAACCTTAAATAAAGCACAGAAACATGCGCGGAATTTTAACCTCTCTTTTTTCAATATTCAGGCATCAAAGGGTTAAGAATTGATTTTACTTTAAAATAGTAAATGAAACCTAAAATGGGCACAAATTCAAATGAATAATAAAGTCAAACATGAAATGTACCGAAAAGGCCAAAAAATAAGATTTGGACAAGTAAATATATATAATTGTGAATGTGTTCTGGATTTTATGTGCTTTTTTGGTATATTTTTTGGTTCTGAAAAAATAATCGTTGATGCATGTTTTGTATTAATTTTTCCCAAACTATCGGCAAGTCTGGGCAGTTTCTGGCTCTTTTACAAATAGCCTAAATTTGGCATAAGAATTAATTGCGGCGCACTATTAATGTGTTACTATTGTAAGTTGCGCATTTTCAAAATACATACTGCGTGCACTGCCTATTTCTTATTTCATTTAACGCCAAAACTGTGTTTCAGTAACCGGTAACTATTTTCGCAAATGCTGCCCAGTAGATAATATTGGGCCTATGTATTTAGCTCAATTTCAACTAGGTCTAAGCCTAGAATTAGGGCTTTTGAGAAGGAAACATGTTAAGAAAATAGCCTAGTTCTTACTTGTAGAATTTACTTGCAGAAAAAGTGTAGTTAGGTCTAACACCTTTTGGTAAAATTCTAGGTAAAATTCTACTTTAGCTACTTTTGGCTATCTTGGAATGGGGTTAGGATAGGAAAATTAAACTTTCAGGGATGGGTCTACAGGCTAAAATATGTCCTGGGAAGGTATTTTGGAGTACCTACCTCCACTCCTTCCCCCTCTAGAGGGTCCTGAAATTTACTTACATGACAGGTAGACAATTGGAATTTTGACAAAACAACATTTTACCTTAATTTTCAGTTATCAGTTTCTTTATCTCTGGCTTTAATTCTGAAAATGCAATTCCTGTTGTTTGAGTAGAATTTTAAGCCATATCAATGTTTTATTTTCTCAAAAATTAGGAAATGTATTTGCATATCTTTAAAACCTAATAAATTGGGATTGAGCAAAGTTATGAAGCTGAAAACAATTTTGTTGTACATCATTTAAGCCAAAGATCTAGCTTATTTTGCAAGGTTTCACTATTAGGCCTATTGGAGTTTTTCTGCTGCCCAATTGTTACCTAACAATGTTAGCTAAAAAAAATTTGTTTGGAAAGCAGAGACAGAATTGATAGTTAACAGAAATAGTTAGCTCACAATTCACCAAAACATGATATTGGGCAGGAAATTTAAAGAAAAATTCTGACCAAGATAGTGTTGCTGTGAGTTTGTCTCAACTTGATAATACCTGACACCTAAGCTTTGAAATTCAAGTAATAGAATATTTCAAAGTGTTCATATCTTATAGAAAAAAAATATAACTATTAATGCCAGCAACTGAAACAAAGGCACAGAACATTTTATTGATTGGCAAAGTACATTTAAATTTAGGCAAAAATTAAGACATCAGTGCTCAAGATTTCCAGTAGCAATAATACCTTTTAATAATACCCTTTAATAAAAAAGAGTAAAAACCATCTTCTTAAAAATAAAATTGAAATGGTAATTCTTTCTTTCTAAAAAAAAAGCTGTTCTAATCTTGATTTTATCCAGAATGCATGAAAGCTCTAGCATTAGACCTTTAGGTGAAAACCTTTTGTTTGGCTAATACTTAAGTTTAAAATGTAAGGGCTATAGTCAAGCCCTTCCCTCCCTCTCAATCAGATTGTATGTGTTGTATTGTTTTTCAGTTTGCTATCTGTATTTCTATACTCCACTTCTACTTGTATGCTTTAGAGGTTATAAATAAATTATAAAAACTTTTTTTCTAGATCTTGAAAATAACTTGAAAATAAATTAATTCCTCTTGAAAATAACTTGAAAAGGTTTGAGCCTTTTAGCAGGCTTAGCAGGCATAGCAGGCTTAGCAGGCTTACGTTTTATTTAGCTTGATAGCTATTTTTCATATCTCTTTGGGTAGATGGCATTGGCATGGGGAAAACACCAGTGTGTAACTGTTTAGTGCATTTACATAAATTATCCCATGTATGGAGGATGTGGATCAACCTAGTAAAAAATATAATTTGATTACAAGTGAAATTGTTATATTTTTGGTCATATCAAATTGCTATGACTACATGGCAATTTTGTTGTTTTCCTTGTTTTTTCAACAGAAGAATTGATTTTTTTTTTCAATAAGATTACCAGAAAAGATATAACTAAAAGGGGATAGAAAGAAAAATAAGAAACAGTAGCAGTTTTTGATTCTCTATCAATATTGTAAACATAAAAAGTACCCGTCCTGCTTATTTTTGAATATTTTGCTTTAAATTCCCCAACAATTTCCTTCAACAAGTATTTGATTTGTCAGAGAAATCCTTTAACAATGTAAGCAAACAATTTTAAGTTGTACAGCAGAAAAACAATTTCTGGGGAAAATGTTAGCTAACAGTTTTCTGTTTGACAGCAGAAAAACTTTATAACACACAGATTTTAAAGGTCATCAAAGGTCAAGACTCTCTAGAGGAGAAGAAGTTGAGGTAGGTACTTGAAAATACTGTCCCAGGACATACTTTAGTTTGTAGACCCATCCCTGAAAATTTCATTTTGCTAACCTAACCCCTTTCCAAGATAGCCAATGGTAGCTAAAGTGGAATTTTACCCATCTTTTTTAAGGCCCTTCCACTATACTTTATGCCCCCTTCCTAATATGCAAATATAGATAGCCCAAGTTATAAACTTCACCTGAATTTTGTCATTCATAATTCTTGTTTCAACCCATGTAGTATACCTGTAAATTAAATTAATTTGGACAAAATCAAGAAATAGGAAATATATACTCTGAGTTATATATTTGCACATTATTGGGGGAGGGGGCAGGGTAAATATAGTAGAAGTGTCTTAAGATGTGTTAACTACAATTTTTCAGCATATTATGTAGTAAGAATGTTTTCTTAACTTGTTTCCTTCTCAATAGCCACAATTCTAGGCTTATACTGCTTACCATAGCCTACTCTTCTAAGATTTTTTAGAGAATACATCAGAAGGAAATTATATAAAATTATGAAAACACTAAAATTTGAGAACACTAAAATACTTACTTATATTGTTGCTAAAAGCACTTTGCTTACTTGACCCCACCCCCTTCCTAATGATAAACTATATAGCCTGAGGTCTGTGATGCCAATTCCAAATTTCCTTGTAAACTGGCTGTTAGTTTTTTGTTGTAGTGAATATTTTTCTATACAGTTTGACAAGTTTTTTAATTCTCAGGGCTGCTGATAAACTATGGTTGTTGTTTGTTTGTTAGGCTATAAAAATTTCTCTCTCTCTGTAAAAATACATATTCTCCATGAGTTTTCATACCTTATATTGCAGCTAGGGCCAATCTAAGGATTACTCCTTGTAGAGCTCCAGAATGATGACTAGTTAATTGTTTCATGTTGCTTGTTTGCTGCTGAAGTAGTTTTAAAAAAAGAGTCACATATGAAAAATTCGTAGAGAGTTAGGGGAGGGGGGGATAAGGTACAGTGAAGTGCTATAAGGAATGATGTTAGAAAATATTTGAGAATTTTATGCAGTAGTTTTCAGAAGCTTATAGTGTTTATGTCTGAGGAGGTTAACCCCTACATTAGTGCCTTTGAAAATTTACAACTTTGATATTTTAATTGCAATTTAATAATTTTTAGCTGCCCAAAACAAGATGTTGTCAGTGTACTTGGATAAAAGAGAGAAACAGTTCTATGACCTGTTTGAATGTGAAGATATTGCTCATCCAGGCTAGATTATCTAGGCTATTACAAGCATAGGCTGCTTGACTTTTTCAATTTTTTCTCCCTTATATCCAGGAAAACAGAGCAATGTCTTTATCATTGCTGGAGTCAAAATAATACAAAATAGTTCCTTTTTTTCTCCCAAGTCTTCCCTTTGGTTTGATCAATTATATTATAGAAAATGTTTCTTCAAATTTATTTCTAAGAGTAAATAATGTATAGAAAAACTTGTGTTACATAGCTTATAGAAACATCAGTTTGGTAGACAATATTTCAAGGTGAAAATTATTTACTTCAGCTCTGTAGTCTAAGTGATAAGTTGGCTGTGTGAAATCATCATAACATACTAACATTTATTTTCTTTTAGCTATAAGAAAGAGTATGACTATGCAAGTCAACAGAGAAGATGAAAGACAATCAGCAGCAGATGGACCTTCAAGATTCATTAAGTTTGTTCAAGATAGATATAAACATTTGGAGATTCCAAGTATGTTCAAAAACAAAGTTGGTCTCTAAAAAATGTCAATGACATCTAATGTTACAAACATACTAAGGATTTTAGGATTTCTGTATTTTTTATTGTAATTTTACGAATGGCAGAGCTGCTGCCTCTAGGGCTTTTTTTATTTTTAATTTAAATAACTTTCCACAACACAAATTTTTCAAAGAAAAGTAAAAAGCTCCATTTACCAAAATATGAGAAAAAATAAAGTCAAATAATCTTCCAAGCATTAAACTATTACAAATCACTATCAATAAATAAATGAAACTCAAAACAAACAGAAATTGGAATAGATTGCCAAGTCAAACTCAAAACAAGCAAAAATTAACATGAGTAGGGTTGGTAACCCCTATGCCTTCTGTAGACCAGAACACAATTTGCAATTTACTGTTAAAAAACAAACAAACAAGTGACCATAGATTGTCAGTTAAATTGACATATATTGACATTTCTTTGTCAAAGTTTGGTAATACTTCATTTATGAAAGTAATAAAGGTGAAAAAATTTCAAACAGATTTTGTTCTCAGTTTTGATTTGATTGTTTTCAGATCTAAAAATTTTTATTAGATATGTTTTGGGAATTGATGGGCATGGGGAGGGGGGCTTGTTTCCCACCAATCACTTTTGAATAATAAAAAGGGCACTAGCCCTTTCAATTTCCAATCAAATGAGCCTTTTTCAAAGCTTCTACAACAAAAATGACCATCTCAAAATTTCTATTACATTATGGGAAAATATAAGGTTTTGAGGGGTAGGGATTATCTACCCTCAGATAACTCTGAATCTTAAAAACGGCACTAGAACTTATGATTGCCAATCCAAAGAGCCTCCTCCAAAATTTATGCAATCACCCTTTCTATATATATTTTATATGTCCCCAGGGCATAACTTACCTTGTCCTGAGGGCTGTGGGGAGGTAGTCATCCTTCAAGATATAATTTCCAGTCCTTTCAATTACTTTGAACAAAATGGCTTTCTTAAAATTTTGATTGGATGTGTTTTGGGAAATGGTGAGCAAGAGAATGGGGTTTTTCCCTCCAATCACTTTCTACTAATAAAAAGGACACTAGCCCCTTCAATTTCCAATCAAATGAGCTGTTTTCGAAGTTTCTACAACAACAGATGACAATCTCAAAATTTCTATCAGATGCATTTTGGGAAAATACAAAATTTGATGAGGGTTATCCACCCTCCAATCACGCTGAGTCTTAAAAAGGGCACTAGAACTTTGGATAACGAATCCAATGAGCCCCCTCCAAAGTGTATATGATCATCCTTTATATATATACTTTATATGCCCCCAGGGCATAACTTATAACTCTTGGCCTGAGGGCAGTTGGGGAGGGGTTTGCCCTCCTCAAAGACATAATTTCCAGACCTTTCAATTATGTTGAACAAAATTGCTATTTCAAAATTTCTATTGGATGTGTTTGGGAAAGGAGGGGGGTTAGTTGCCCTCCAATCACTTTCAACTATGAAAAAGAGCACTAGCCCTTTCAATGTCCTATTGAATGAGCTCTTTTTGAAGTTTCTACAGCAACAAATTGCAGAAAACACACAAAAAAGATAAATATGACAAACATTTCTATCTTTCTATTTCCAATCAAATGAGCTGTCTTGGAAGTTCTAGTGGCAATCTTGAAAATTGCACTAGAGCTTCTGATTTTCAATCAAATGAGCCCATTCCGGAGTTTTTACGATCATCCTTACTATATAACTTATATGCTCCCAGGGCATAACTTCCTCATCCTCAAAGACATAATTTCCAGACCTTTCAAATACGTTGAACAAAATGGCTATCTCAATCTTTTGATTGGATGAGTTTGAGGAAATGGTGGGCGTGGGAGGGGGGTTAGTTGCTCTCCAATCACTCTTGACTATTAAAAAGGGCACAAGCCACTCCAATTTCCAATTGAATGAGCTCTTTTCGGTGTTTCTAAGACAACAAATGGCCATCTCAATTTTTTTTTTCAGATGCATTTTGGGAAAATCTGAGGCGTTGGGGGCATTATAACAAAATGAGCCCATTCTGGAGTTTTTACAATCATCCTTTCTATATATATACCTTATATGCCCCCAGGGCATAACTTATAACCCTGAGGGCTATTGGGGGGTTTTCATCCTAAAAGACATAATTTCCGAAACTTTCAATTATGTTAACAAAGAAATATCCACCCTCTGATCACTTTGAGTCTTAAAATGGGCACCAGAACTTCTGATTGCCAATCCCATGAGCACCCTCTCCAAAGTTTATACAATCATCCTTTCTATATATACCTTTTATGCCCCAGGGCATAACTTACCATCATTGCCCTGAGGGCTCTGGGGGAGGGGGTATTTCATCTTCAAATAAATAATTTCCAGACCTTTCAATTACATTGAACAAAATTGCTATCTAAAAATTTGGATTGGATAGGTTTGGGGAAATGGAAAGCATGGGAGGGAGATTAGCTGCCGTCCAATCACTTTTGACTGTTAAAAAGGGTCCTTTCACTAGTCCTTTCAATTTCCAATTGAATGAGCTCTTTTCGAAGTTTCTACGACAACAAATGGCCATCTCAAAACTCTCATCACATGCATTTAGGGAAAATATACGGTGTGGGGGGGGGGTATCCACCCTCTGATCACTCTGAATAATAAAAAGGGCACTGGAACATCTGATTTTCAATCAAATGAGCCCATTTCGAAAGTTTTTACGATCATCCTTTCTACACATACCTTATATGCCCCCAGGGCATAACTTATAACACTGAGGGCTGTTAGGGGTTGTCATCCTCAAAGGCATAATTTCCGGACCTTTCAATTACGTTGAACAAAATGGCTTTTTCAAAATGTTGATTGTGTTTGGGAAATGATGGGTGTGGGAAGGGGGTTAGTTGTCCACCAATCACTTTTGACTATTAAAAAGGGCACTAATATTTTCTATTTTCGATCAAATGAGCTCTTTTTGAATTTTCTGTGACAACAAATGGCCATCTCAAGATTTCTGTCAGTTGCATTTTGGGAAAAAACAAGGTGTTTGTGTGTCTGGGGGGTATCCACTGTTTGATCAATCTGAATCTCAAAAAAGCCGCTAAAACTTCTGATTATCAATCCAATGAGCCCCCTCCAAAGTTTATACAATCATCGTTTCTATAGAAACCTTTAATGGCCCCATGGCATAACTTACAACCCTCGCCCCTGAGGGTTGTGGGGGGGTTGTCATCCTCAAAGACATAATTTCCGGATCTTTCAACTATGTTGAACACAATGGCTATCTCAAAATTTTGATTGAATGTGTTTGTGGAAATGGTGGGCGTGGGAAGGGGGGTTAGTCGCCCTCCAATCACTTTCGACTTACTTAGGCAGCGAACCAATTAATAGGCAGCGAATTACCCATGACTTAAGATCTTGGGTAGTTCTGTCATGTGTGAGTTGTTAGTACTCTTTAACTGCTATTAAAGCATTAAGATCTCACTTTTGTTCAGTTTGCATTTTTGTCAACAGTTTGATTGTTTTAGAAAGTACTTTCAATCAAAGAGTACAATAAACTGATATATGGGGTGGCTGAATTTGGTCTTTATGAAAAAAATAACGGCATCTCATGTTATCTAGGAAAATCCCAAAGATTTCCATGCTTCTTTTAAAATTTACCTCCACCAAGTGCAAAACTACTGCCCATGTTACTCTTTTATTCTCTCCCCTTTATTTTCAATCTGCTGGGCAATGCTGTTCAGTATATGGTGTTACAACTGATGTGTGTGCCCTCAAGTCGGTCTAAAAAAAGAATACCATTTAACGTTATCTACCAAAATCCCAAAGCTATCTTGTTTTTTGTTTTTTTTTCTATGTAATAATATTTTGCAGATGGTGCTAATTTGAGGAACTTCCTGGGAGGGAGGCTTTGAATAGATTGGGATGGAGGAGGAGCTTGCATAGATGTCTTGGCTTAAGGTGGTTTGATGTTGTGGTAAGATGTCAGTAGTAGTAGTAGTAGCTAATTTAGTATAATGGATATTAAAGCCTACCATAGACAACAAAATAAAAACATTTTTACCCTTGAACTCATTTTAAGTCTATTCATACCTGAAAACTGTAATTTTCCAAGATTCTTTTGGTTGTTTAGAAATTACGAATGCAGCTCTTGGAACATTATCAGATTTTTTCAAGTCTTGCCATGCTGAATCCTGGAAGTAAATAAGCAAAACTATTTAGCTAAATTTGATGATACATGGTTGTATTGTTTTCTGACCCTGACAATGCTCTTCATAGGTCAAGAAAACAATTTAATGTTTTTCATATACGAATTTTTGAATTCAATTTTACATTGTCCCCCCCCCCAAAAAAAAAACATAGCATTGTCAAAATTAACAAATGCACCTTATGTTCGTTCTAGTTTTTAATGATTGCTGTTGCGCATAATATATTCTTTGATTATTTTTTTTTGCAGTATCTAAAATTTGACGTTTTTTTCCAGTTTCCTATGATGATTTTCATAAATGGACCTTACAGAATATAGAGCTGCACTGGTCTGCAGTTGTGGACTATTGTCATATTATACTGAAAGACCAATTCAAAAAAGTAGTGGAACATGACAGAATGGGTACCCCACCTCCTAAATGGTTTGAAGGATCAAAATTAAACTACGCAGAAAATATATTCAAACACATTGGCGAAGAAGATAATAGGATGGCGTTGATTTGTACTGGTCAGTTTTCCTTTTTAAAAATATATATCCCCCATTGGTGTGCTGCATGTGTACCTTGTATTGCTGTTTCCAAATTTAGAGTGTATATCTCACACTTATTTGATTAAAGTTTCCCTAGGGGCCTCTATCTATTATTTGCATCCACAGTGATGGTAAGCTAAGGGGACCCGCTGGGATTTGGACAAAACATATTTCAGTACTCAAATGACTACTTTCCAGTAGTCAACTGCTATTCCACCCTTTTAGTTAAACTGCCAGTCAACTGCTAGTCTACCCTGCTAATCAAACTGCCAGTCAACTTCTATTCAAACCTGCTAGTCAAACTGCCAGTCAACTGCTGTTCTACCCTGCTAGTCAAACTGCTAGTCAACTGCTAGTCTACCCTGCTAGTCAAACTGCTAGTCAACTTCTAGTCTACCCTGCTAGTCAAACTACTAGTCAACTGCTAGTCTACCCTCCTAGTTAAACTGATAGTCAACTGCTAGTCAAACTGCTAGTCTACCCTGCTAGTCAAACTGCTAGTCAAACTGCTAGTCTACCCTGCTAGTCAAACTGCTAGTCAACTGCTAGTCAAACTACTAGTCAACTGCTAGTCAAACTGCTAGTCAAATGCTAGTCTACCCTGCTAGTCAAACTGCTAGTCTACTGCTAGTCAAACTACTATGCTAGTCAAACTGCTAGTCAACTGCTAGTCAAACTGCTAGTCTATAGAAAGTTTTTAGTGACATTAAAATAGTGGTAAACAAACTTAAATTATAATTTCTTTATATACTTTCATTCCCCAAGATGTATTAACTTCCAAACTTATATAGGGACAAACTGTGTTTTTAGATTTTTCCTCGTGAAAATACCCAAAATGGTATTCTTCAAAAACTAGGAAAGGGGACAATTACAAATATTTCAAGTTCTGGAGAGATTGTGTTTAGAAAAAGAATTGGGTAATTGAATGACCCGCAAACTTAAATTTATGCTTTTTGCCTTGGAGAGCAGTTATTGGAGTTAAAAAGGGCTGTAGTTGACGTTTTTATTGGTAGAGTTTCATGGTCACAAAACTTAATTCAGTACTAGGCTATTTAAAGTACCAGTTTAAATTTACCCCCTAGATACGGCCTTGCACATCATAATTTTTGCCGATTTTTTCCCTCGCATTTTTTTTTTTTTTTTTTTTTTTTTTTTTTTTTTTTTTTTTTTTATTTAGAGCCCGCTTTAGTCAGAAAGTGCATAGTGCATAGACTGATTTTTAGAAGTTCAAAGTGCATAGACTGAAAAAATTCAATCCCTGATTTTTACTAATTTTTAAAGATATATGAATGAGTAAGTTTCTACCCACCAATTCAAACAGTTCTATTTAATTAAGTGTTACAAAATTCTGTGTGGGTGGAAGGACAGGACACCAAAAAGCGAAGTGGAGGATTCTTAATAGTTAACTCTATTCATACCCCCCCCCCTAATTTCAAACATTGTTGAGTAGCTGAATTTTTTTTTTCAGTTGTTCATGCATTGTGGATGTGTTTTTCTTTTACTTGTCATTATTATGTCAATACTCCAATGCCGTATTTCCATAAGTTTTTGAAAAATAAATATAGTATGTTATGCTATAAATTATATGAGAACGTAGCATAAGAGTGAAATGAAAATATTGTCGAGTTAATGTGCTGGCAAAATATGAAGTAATATCTAACCCCATAGACGTAATTATTATAGTTGACATTGCTGAGCTAAAACATGTTAATATTAAGCAGATAAAAAGTTAAAAAAAGAATAGAAAGATCTGTGTTGCCATAAAACATAATTGTAAATTAAATATGGCGCACCAAAAAAGGTACTTTTATATATATATATAAAAAATGTTCCCCATCTTAAACGGCAGCGAATGCAAGCCATGATACTTCTTAAACGCTATATATTTTTGCACTTAGGCCTACTGAATTTTTAAAAGTACCAAGGACAGTGAAAATAATATCCAATCGTTTGAATTTGCAGACTATTTAAAGTACCAAGGACATCAAAATAAAGATTAGTGTGCCTACTGGATACATTTTAGGTCTAATCGTACCTGAAAACTGTGATTTTCTAAGATTTTTCTTTTTTGTTTCAAAATTATGAGGTTTTTATGGCAGTATCACATCTTCGTCAGTGTTGCCATAGCTATTTAAATTTAGAAACTAATTATTATAGTTATATTATAGTTATATTTATTATAGTTCTAATATAAAAACTATTAACTATCGACGTAACTTAACGGAACGGGAAGTTAAAAGTCTTTTAATTAGACCGTTCAAGGTCAACTGAATCGCGTTGCCGATGGGACAAAGTAACGGGGAACTTTGTCAAGCTTGAGATTGCCCCTAACCCTTGATTTCCGTCGGTAAAACAGAGGTGACCTCATTCAGGGGGAAGATTACGTACTTATTGTATTTGACATATCGTAATATTTTTCATTGCTCTTTAACTCCATTGCAATGAGGTAAGTTCGCACAATGAAGTGACCAGATAGTCTGAGTGTATGGACCCCAGCTTGAAAGGCTGCACTAAAAATGGGACAATAAGAGATAGACACATCCTCTCTAAAATTACGATGCCTGAGAACGTACCAATTGTTGAAGCGACTATGTTTTGATGATAAGCATTTTATAAGATTGAAAATGTCCAAAACGAGCACTTAGAATAATAAATGGCGAAGGGAAGGTTCCATATCATTATCTACTAGGTATGTTCAAGGTTACCACGTTGGCCGAGAGAAGGAACCTCCTGTGCCTTCGTTTCGGTACCAAGATCCTGGTTTCCCGATTACGTTCCATCATCCCCGAACCCTACCTTCCCGTCCGAAACAGACCATCCCGTATAAAATCCCAAAAAGTCCCCAAACTGACTCCCATTCCCGCTAAACATGAAAAATATTGCAAGAGTTCTGTTAAAGCCAAGAAAAATAGACGTTAATTTTATTGTTAACTATTATTTTTTCTTTTTGACTTTTTAACTAAGTTTTGACTCACCTTATTTATGTATTTTGTACAGTGGTACATATTTGATGTGAAGGTCAATATATATATATATATATATATATATATATATATATATACACAAACACACACTCAAAAACTAAAAAACAAAACACCAACAACAACAAAAAAACAAAAAAACAACAACAAAAAAAAAAAAAAAAACAAAACAAAACAAAAACAAAAACAAAAACAGACAAACACACAAACTATATATATATATATATATATATATATATATATATATATATATATATATATATATATATATATATATATATATATATATATATATATATATATATATATATATATATATATATATATATATATATATATATATATATATATATATATATATATATATATATATATATATATATATATATTATTTCAAATAATAATAAATTAGTTTTTAAATTATATAATAAAACGGATGATTTTAATTTTGAAGTAATTAATTTTCCATTTCTTGAAAGTAATATACATTCAAATATTACTTATTCAGCTTATTATTCCCAATTATTTAGGTATGCAAAAATATGCAGTAATTATACAGATTTTAAAAATAGATGTAAAAAGCTGAGCGAAAAACTGATCTTAAGAGGTTTTCTGCCAAAAAAATTAGTTGGCAATTCAAAAAATTTAGTTTCATGTATCATGAACTTTTAAGTAAATGTACAAAAAATTATAAAGAAATACTGAATGATATTTTAATATAATTTCTCTTGCGCTTTTCATTTTTGGAAGTTTGAGTTTGTACTGGGTTTCAAACAAGCTTGAGGATCTTTAAATTGGTATAAGATACAATAAAAGATACATCTGGACATGTCTTCATTTGTTCCAGAATGGTCTCTTTCAGTGACCTCTGGGATTTTATTATGGAAACATTGAAACACGTTTTGTATGTAATTTTTAATAGCTTGACTAGTATGCATGTATTTCACAAGTTTGACCTGACATAGGGTTACCATATAGATCTTATGGTAGAGGCTCCACCGTGCCGGGTAAAGAATGTAAAGCCTCGAAACCCGTTAAGGCAGGTGGTATTTCTTCTGATGAGCCCTAAATGGAAGGTTCTACTTGGAAATATTTTTCTAGATTTAAGGTGCTTTTGCTACAACGACTTACAACGACTTTACAACGATCAATTTACAACGACTTACATTTATTGATGACAACTTTGCATGGATTTGGACTTTTCTATTTGGTTGACGGTTCGGGTATACAGTTTGGTCCTAGGTAGTTGGATAGATGGGTAAGGTAAAAGCCTCGTTGAAGTGCACATTTGTCTCAATTGCTGGATTAGGACGACAATTTTTTTTTTTTTTTTTTTTTTTTTTTTTTTTTTTTTTTTTTTTTTTTGCCAAGTAATTAAACATAATAAACATAATTTACCAACCTCTTAAACATAATATATATATATATATATATATAATATATATATATATATATATATATATATATATATATATATATATATATATATATATATATATATATATATATATATATATATATATATATATATATATATATATATATATATATATATATATATATATATATATATATATATATATATATATATATATATATATATATATATATATATATATATATATATATATATATATATATATATATATATATATAATATATATATATATATATATATATATATATATATATATATATATATATATATGCTAGTGCCATTTGTGACGTAAAATTCAAATTCGGCAAGCATACTGTGATATGTTTAAATAAAATTCTAAAATTCTAAAAAGATATGCTTAAATTAAATTCTACTCTAAAAAGAGGATTATTCTTAGTGTTGTTACCAGTACCTGTTGACAAGCGAAGAAAAAGGGCAAGGAATAAGAAAAAGCCTATTTAGTCGGCTGGGACAAAAGAAGACACGTTTTGCTGAGGTTGTGTAGCGATGGAAAAATTGGTATTTGTGGCGATGAAGAATTTTGGCTGTTTATACTAAGTATGGTACTAAATATTGAACGTGTTAAAGGCAATATTACGCCCAAAGGTCGTGAACTTACACCTTGTAACTTCCCGATAGCACCGCTTATAGGGCTAAAGATTTTGTCAACTAGGCTAGGGCCGCCCTCGATTAATGGGGGGAAATAGAAAATGTAGACATATAAACGTCGCCTCTTTTTTCTCGAGCTATCTGGAGATCAGATTCCCCTGGGAGCGTTACCTTGGAGACATGCGAACTAATTACCTATTATTAGACTAGATCCAGACATATAAGATGAAATAAACACAGATAAAAAAGCAATAGGTTTATTGTAACTTACTTATTTAGGTGAACAGCAGTGGGTCACTCCAAATGACAATAATGGTGACCGAGATACAACTTGAAAGAATTTAAGACTTCTATCTGAATGGTCCTGCTTCTACATTACGAATCTTTTCAAAAGGCATTTTTACCCCACTATCAAACGTAGCTCTTCAGTCCTGCGCTGTAAGAACTGGCTCACAATTGGCCCGAGTGGCCCCAAGGATGCGAACCTTTCGTCCAATAATTTCTTTTAAATTTTTCTGAAGATTCAAGCGTTCACACGGTTCTTGCCATTTAAACTTCCTTAGAAATATTGAGCGTAGAATTTTTTTTGTTACTAATTATCTTAGCAAAATTTTAACGGCTAGAGTCGTTGTTTGACTGAAGCTAGAATTCAAATTATATTTTTGCTGATTAAGAATTTAGACTATTGGTAGCGGTATTTGAACTCAATTATTGGACGTTTAATTTCTGCCTGAATAATATTTATAAGGAAAGAATCTTGTATTTTAAATATATCGCATTTTGCTCCCGGTACAGTTGCAAAACTTACCACCAATCAAGGTGATAAGCAAACGTAGAAAAGGATTGAAAAAAAAGACAAAGAGTGCATTATTGATACACTGTACAACAAATTCTTGAGTGAGTTTGATTTTTGTCCAAAATGTTTTTCTATGAGACAGGAAGAGAACTCAATCAGGGTCAGAGTATAATACAAAAATGCCACATGGGTAAAGGGGGTGGTAAATGGTACTGGGGTACCTGGTCCTAGCATCAGGAATTGCAACTCCCAAGGAGTATTCTCGCATAAGAGACTTTGTTGTGATGTGCCAGAAAGACTAGTTGACCTTAATGGGCCCCGCACCGGGTTCCAAGTGGGGTAAAAAATAAGTATAACCAGGTCTTATGACAGGGAAAGTTTGCAATATACTCTCTTAATCATTGGCGTAGACATGGTTGAAGAAATAAAGAAGCAAAATTTCCGACTACTAATTGGTCTGAGGCGACACATGCTGCTTGAATCTATTTATAATAGGAGGCCATAACCATCCAGCACAAAGGAAGGTACAACCTTGACCCTTACAATACATGACGAGCCGGTGTCTTCATCACAACTGTAAGCTTATCCAATGCAACCAAATGAGGCAAAAACATTAGATTGCTGGCAGATGAACTGGCATCATTGCCAGGGTACTTCATATAATCTTTTGCGGTTGCTAACAAAGAGGCAAACGTTTATAGTGTTGGTGTAGGAGTCTTGAAGTTTTGCAAGTTAAAGGATGGAGATAAAATTATTTCAGTTGGACATGTGTATTACGTACATCTTGTCTGTGGCTGTGTCTCCAGGGAATAGTGATAAGTAGTACCAACTTTGCATGCTTATATATATACTCTCCTAATTCAGCACCATAATGGAAGACGAAGAATAAAAAAGGAATATATCATGAAGAAAATAGAATATTTCGATTTCCAAAATCTTTTTACGTTATAAGTTATGAAGGTAACACGAAAATATAGCACAAAACAATGAACTTAAATCATTACAATGCGAAATCAAAAAGTCTGACACAAAATTATGAACAACTACGCCCTCTTTGGTCGCAACGATATTTGATAATTTTAGAGATGGATTATCTATCAGTTTTTTATTGCCAGGCTCCAAAGAATTACCAGAATTTCAAAATGCTTACAGGCTAACAGACATGTTCTATATTTATTTCAAGACAGATATACATGTTTAAAAATTTGTTCACTTGCTTGTTTGATATCATGACAAGCCATTCTTTCTTCTTTTTTCCTCGAAACTTGACATTTTTTACTGTCTTACCCGCACAAGCAATGATGACGATTAGCTGTATTCAAATCTTTTATAACTGATATTCGTTAACATAACTGGCATGTACTCCAAGGGGTATCTGCCTCCCTAAACCTCTGACTGATAACTTGAAATTCCTTATAAATTTCTTTTGAACAAACTAATTTCTTACTAAGTAAGTAACTAAATATATAATCGTAAAAGGGCACAGCCAATAAATTTGACCCCCTCCCCCCCCCCGAAATAAAACACCCTTCAATATTTACCTGAATGACCATGGAGATTTTCGGAAATTTTGGCATAAAATGCACTTTTTGAGGCCCCTGACTAATCTCAAGAGCTATGTCGAATAAAATGAAGAATCGAAGTATTTTTTTTTGTTTGGGGAAGGGATCAACCCTAAAAAAAAAGTAATGTATTGGCTACAGTTTTGGAAGAGGTCCTTTGGACCGATGTTGCAGGGGGATTCCCCCCGTTCCCTTTCTTGTGTGAAGGTAAGATAGTTAACAATCTTAGCTGGTCTCCGACCTTTTATTTATGCCTTAAATGTTGCTCTATGTTTTACATGTCTGCTCAATTACAATTTAATCTATTTAATCAGAGCTCAATTAAAGTCATTGAGCTCTTTAATCTTTAATCCAAATGACTCTTTAATCTCTTTCTAGAGATCATATGTACAAAGTTTGTGTTTGCGTGTATTTCATTGTCAGTAAATTGCGTGTTTCCCCGCAAAATATTATATGATAGAATTCTTGGGTTACCTCTAGGGGGGGGGGGCTAACTCCCCTCCTCCGTCTGTAGTTAGGTTCTTTAAGTGCAATTTCTAATTAGTCTCCTTCGAATTAAGTGCGAAAAATTGCATATTTGTTTCAGGGGAAGCCCAGATAGTTAAAGAAATATCGTATGGTGGACTCAAGAGTCAAGCTTTCAGTTTTGCTAAGTGCTTCACAAAGATGGGTCTTCGCAAAGGGGACGTTGTTGCTGGTTATCTGCCAAACAATGATTTGGCAGTTACAGCAATGCTTGGTGCAGCTATTATTGGATGTTGCTGGACCTCTGCTTCACCCGATTTCGGTGTCCAGGTAAATCGAATCAATCATGATATCATGAATTGTTGTTTGTTCATCTTAAAAAGAGATAAAGAGAAATGAAGCTTAGGAAAGTTAAATAATGTACTATTTGCAGTAATTTTGACAGTAATGCACTATTTTCCAATAGGTCGGTGTATTCAACCCCCCTCTCCTCCCTACTGATTGTAACGCAATTGAGGGTTTGCGTCACACACAGGAGTTCTAGATTTGATTTACATACTCATAAAATATTTGAAAATCTACATTCCATGCACTGTGACATAATTCTTTCTTGTTCTGATTTAGGATGAATTTAAATTTTCTCTGCAATTTAAGTTTAAAGGATAAAGGTAAAAAATGAGACAATATTATATTTTTAAAATGAAAACAAAATTAAAATCCATATTTTGGATCATTTCAAGGACCTTTTTCTAATACAATACATAAACTAGAAAAGAGGAAAAACAAAATGAAGTAACAAAAAAGATCATAAAAAATAAAGAAACCCAAAGTGTAGGAAAGTATTGTGTCAGGTTTCACCCATTTTTTGGAAAAGGAGGAAGGGATTTAGGAAATCTTTAGAAAAATTTTTGAGTCAGGAGATTTTGGCATAAAATGCACTTTTTGAGGCCCTGGGCTAGTCATGATAAAGCAAGCTCGTTTACACCAGAGGGTGCGGCCGCTATATCACATCAAGAACTATGCTGAAAAAAAACTACTAATTTTATCTTAAGTGTAGACAGATCTGATTTTTAGAGAAGAATCGAGTTTTTTGTGTCTTTTGTTTGGGGGGGGGGTTAAACCGCAAAAAAAGGGAATTCATTGGCTACAGTTTTGGAGAGGTCCTTTGAACTGATGTTTCCAGAAGATTCCCTCTTTCTCGTCCTTGTGTCCAGGTTATGTAGTTAACAATCTTAGCTGGTCTCTGACTTTTTATTTACGCCTTACTTGTGGCTCTAATTAGGACAGTCTGCTCAATTAAAACCCTTCTTAAATCTCTTTTTAGATTTAGGGGTCATTCAAGTTTCCATGTGAGTTGTCCATGTAGAATGTCTTTGACCTCCCCCTCTACCTCCTACTTTGTAACGCAGATGAGGATTTGTGTTACATACAGCAGCTCTGGATTTGATTGACAGACTCAGACAAAAACTTGAAAATCTACACTACATGCACAATGACATAATTCTTTCTTGTTGTAATTTTGAAAGAATTTTAAATTTTTTCTGAAATAAGAGTAAAAAAGTAAACAAAAATGAGATAGTATTTTATATTGACATTGAGAACAAATAAATTTATATTTTTTTGGATTGCTTCAAGGACCCTTTTTTAACAGAATACATAAACTAAAAAAGAGGAAAACTCAAAATAAAGTTAAAAAAAAAGCGCATAATAAACGAAGAAACCCAAAGTGTAGGAAAGTATTGTTAAAAGTTGGCCCTTTTTTGGAAAAAAAGTATTTTTAATAAACTACAGTTAAAAATGTAGTTTCTCGGTCCTATATTATTCTTGATATTTATTAATGATTTACCAAATTGTCTAAATAATTTTTGCTCTAGAATAAATGAACTAACGGTAAACCCGACTAATGAAACAGTTTCACTTTTTGCTGATGACACAACAACCATTAGCACAGCTAAGACAGCGGAGCTGCTGCAGATTTCCATGAAGGAATCAGTTAATAGAATTACAGCATGGCTGAGGGTAAATAAATTAAAGATTAACATGGCTAAGTCTAACTTTATTATTTTCTCGCGATCATCAAACTTTTACCCATGGGCCAAGGAATTAGATATGCCCAATAGCGTTATAAAACGGACTGTGTCTTTTAAAAACCTTGGGATTGTAATAGATGAAACTCTATCTTTTAAGGAACATGTAACTTTAACTAGCAAAATTTTGGCAAGAAATCTCGGTATAATGAAGAAACTCCAACATTGTTTTCCCAAGTCTGTCCTTCGCCATCTTTATTTTTCTTTAATTCACCCGTATATACTTTATTGTTCGAGTATTTTGCTCTCTACTTTTTCTTCTATCCTAAAACCAATAAGAGTTCTACAAAATCATGCAGTAAGAATTTTAGCCGGTATATCTCCACGTATGTCTGTTCGGGAAATTTACACAACTTTAAAAATTTTTCTTTCTTAAAAAAAAACTGTCAAATAGAAACACTTTGCATGAGAAGTATTTAGATGGGACTCCCGATTGAAAGGAAGCTCTCTCAGCCAGTTGTGTGTCAGCCAAGTATTTCAAAGATGCATGAACTAGCAACAAAGAATTCCCGAATAAAGTAAACAAAGAAAAACATCTTAAACTTATGTTACTAACGCAGCGTGAACATATTTCACAGTAATAATACGGTAATAGACAGATTCAACTGTAGAAAACTGTAATAAAATAGCTGCATATACTCAACTACGCACACTAAATAACTGCAATATCCTCAGGATGACTCACTTTGAGCGCAGGATGACTCACACGCTATGTGGCTGAATGACATTCGCAATGACTCAGCAGTCGTAGTTCAATAGTTTGGGGGAGTACAGAATACAGAGATTGGAGCTAGCAAAACAATCTTTGGTAACCTGTTACATTCGTAGAAGACGTTGAAAGGTTTACTCAGGGTTTGAAAGCCTGAATTTGGATATCTCTAGCCAAGACCCTCCTGTGAAGGAGGGGTAGGCAGAAGATCACACTAGTTTATTCCCTTGAAAAGGAGGCTGCTATGGTAAAGAGATTAAAGAAGGAGATTTAGTTGCTGACTCAGGATCTTGCAGCTTAGAAGACAGCTGTTGATGCCTTATGGGCCTCAGGGGGTGGGAAGACCTAAAGTCTAAGAAAACAGAATAACTCAGAACAGGAATAGTTATTTACAAATTAGGCAACACCAGGGACTTTTCTAAGTATCTCGAGGGAATAATGATATACGACATGGTAAAACGCTGGTTTTTGGCCAGATTCAATGGACATCTCAGTGCAGATGATGCATATTTCGCACCTGCATATTCCACTTTCAGCGTACTGTGCCTTGTGACCTTAAACATATTCTGCCTATAAATAATTTTTTTACACGGTTCTGGGTTGGCAAACTCGTGAAAGGCCCACCCTAACGGCACTATGTGTCCAAGCAAGCAGGATTCCGTTTTTGGGGATTTGGACGGAGGAAGGAGCCTATGACGGATCGGACACCCTAACCCGTCTAATAGTGCCTGAATAACTCCTGTCTACGGATTGTTTTGGTTATCCGCCTGGCAAAACTTCGTAAACTGTGCGAAAAATGTGGTTCAATCCAACTTTCTAGGGATATAATAAAAGAAAGGTTGATATGGCTTGGACATGTTCTGCTGCTGAAGGATCGCAGATTGCCAAAGATCGGCCTTGTTTGCCAACCATCTACGGCCAAACGAAAAGCAGGTCCCCCGAATGGGATGGGAGTATGTCGTAAGGAGAGGTTTTAGCGAAATTAGAACGAATTATTTTGGGTACCCGTCTGACTAACCGTATTTCTTGGCTTGCGTAATTTTACTGGCCACAGGCGGCTTGGTGCTACAGTGGGTTGTTAGTACTAGTAGCATCAATAATTCTTATTACGCCCATATGAAAACACCAAAGATTCGTGTTACTCCGTTTAGTTTGGTATTAACTTCATCAGTTTAAAATAAGGTAGGAATTATCATAATTTTGCGGAAGTAAGTCTTTGATTTCGTGTCCAGTAAAATATCGCTACAAAGAGCTGAAAAAACTTCATTTTGATCAAGCACGAAAACTTGCAGCGTGCTAAATTCCGCAATGATAAAGGAATTATCGCGGCTCGGTTGGCATATAAATCTTACGCCTGTTGGTAACCAAGCATAAGTCACTTTAAACATGTAATATAATATTTATAATACAATATAGAGGACCAAGTAAAATAGTACCAAGCTTATGATATAAAACATAATAGTTAATTTTTTCTAAGTTCACTGAACAAATTTCCGTGTTCTCTAGTAATGCAAATTTAATTGAATCATTTCGATAATATTTTCTATATGTATTACTTTTTGAATGATATATTGTTTTAAATAATATATCGTTGTGTGAATTATTGAAACAACGTTAAACAATAGCGGAGTTGAGGCCTTCTAGTGTACTCTAATATGAACCCGCCCCACCGGGGAGGGTATAGGAACCCGAATGGTGGGGTGGGGCGGGGGTGTACCCTCCCAGTTGAATTTCCTTTCTACATTTAGCAATTGCATGTTATAATCTAACTAAGTATAAATAGTTTATATACTATAACAAAACCAAGATATTAAAATAAATAACAGGTTTTGACCAATCATCCCTTCTCTTAATAGGGAACCGACATAAGTTCATCACAGAGTGTATTTCTGGAAGAAAGTTTTGAGACTACTTCAAAATTGGTCATGAAATTGTCTCTTTCGACCAAATAATAGTATCCAAATAGTAGCTAATTTGAACAAAAATTACTTTTTATGATTTATTACCCTTTATTATTATACATTGTTGCTGCTTTTAAGCCTCAAAAATTCTCAGATTTCGCTTTATCGCCCTTTACCCTTTACTTTCTTTTACTAATTTGTCGTTAAAAAGCAAACTGGTAAATAAAAGGTGTACCAAAAAGCCAGTAAAAATTTAATAAAACCTGCTGAACAGTGAACAGCCTTGTAATAAAAGCTGGTGGTAATTTCTCTTGATCCATATTAAAAAAAAGAGGCGGACTTTTTTTTATTGTTTCAGTTCAACCAATTCCACGCTACGATGCAATACAGGCCATCTGATTTTTGTTTTTGTTGTGAATGTGTTTTATTTTCAGTTATCTATAAAAATCAAATTTTTTGAATGGACTCCAAACATACCAGGAAAGAAGTGCCCCAGCACATTGGAGCCTGTCAGGTCACTTAGAACTAGAGTAAACTATTTTACCATTGGTAATATTTTCAGATTAACTGAGGGTATTTGAGATTTCTTCATATAGCCTTCTATTTCGAAAGGTTTTACTCCTAGAAACGGAGCAGGATTTGCTAGATGTTTTCGAGAGAAACTGCCTACGGACTGTTTTGGATACCCGACCAACTGACCGTATTTCAGTCAGTAGGCCTTACTAAAAGTGTGGTTCAATCCCACTCTCTAGGGCTATATTCAGAGAAAGTTTGAGATGGCTAGGGCAAGTTCTGCGAATGAAGGATGACATATTGCCAATGATTGTCCTTGTCAACCAACCGTCTAGGGCTAAACGAAAAGCAGGTCGTCCTTGGTTGGGGCGGGAGGATTTCTTAAGGAAAGACTTAAGGGAAATTAGATTGGGATGGAGGAGGAGCGTGTGTAGCTGTGTTTGCCTCATGTGACTTGGTGCTGCAGTGTGTTGTTAGTAGCAGTAAGTCATGGCGTTTTTCCAAAATAAATGTACTTTTTAGATACCATGGCAGACCCAGCAAAACTTTTAAGGTATTTTCACATGCTTGAATGAATACGTAGTTTTTCCGCATTTGAACGTCAGGGCTTTACTAGAGTAGACAATCAAAACATAGAAGACAATCAAAAGTGCAATGACGCACAGACGACCCAAAATATATTTTTGAATTGGGGGATAGCAAAGGGGTTTAATTTACTATGGGGCAGGGGTCACCTGCCCCCAGACCTCTGATTGCCCCCTCAGCTGAAATTTAGGGTCTTCAAAAGTCTTGTCAAAACTAAGATAGGCGACAATAAGAAAGAAGAAAGAAAGATTTATTGAAAAAAAAAACATATCAACAAAAAATTATTACTTCCTCCCCTAAAAAACAAAGCTTGTCCATGGGCGAGGTAGAGAAAAAAAATCCTTAAAACAAAGAACACTTGGCCACCGATACCACTAATACCATCACACTGAACAATAAATACAAAATAATATCATATATTATACTTTCTCTGGGAATATCATATCAACAAAAACCCCACAATAAATAAATCAATAAATCAATCAAAACTCATATTCAGCAAAAAACAGTTCCTTAATGATTTTTCTAAAAATATTGGGATCACCAATAGTCTTAATATCACTATTCAAACTATTCCATTTCCGTGTACCTCTATAAAAAACAGAAAAACATGAACGGGAAGATATACCTCTAGGTACACAGAAGTCCGCGCTACCCCTTCTATCATGAGAATGAACAGTAGACCTAATGGACAATAAATAATCAAAAGAACGAGGCTGAACATCCTGCTGCAGTCCAAAAATAAACCGCAATATATAGAATTCACGAAGGCCTGCAGCCAGCAAAATTTTTAAAGTTGGGTAAATTTCTCGAACAGACATACGTGGAGATATACCGACTAAAATTCTTACGGCATGATTTTGTAGAACTCTTATTGGTTTTAGGACAGAAGAAAAAGTAGAGAGCCAAATACTCGAACAATAAAGTATATACGGGTGTATTAAAGAAAAATAAAGATAGCGAAGGACAGACTTGGGAAAAAAATGTTGGAGTTTCTTCATTATACCGAGATTTCTTGCAATAACTTTGCTAGTTAAAGTTACATGTTCCTTAAAAGATTAAATAAAAAGAAACAAGTTTTTTAAACTGAAAGTAAGGAGCGACATTAAAACTTAACACGAACTGAAATTATTCCGTATATGAAAGGAGCTGTCCCCTCCTCAACGCCTCGCTCTTTACACCGAAGTTTTTTATTGTTTTAGAAAATAAAGCAGTGAGACAGGGTCAAACTTTAGCGTAAAGAGCGAGGCGTTGAGGAGGGGACAGCCCCTTTCATATACGGAATAATTTCTGTTCGTTTTAAGTTTTAATGTCACTCCTTACTTTCAGTTTAATAAGTTTTTTTTTAATTTAATTTCTGATCGTTTTTTAGTTAATGCAGCTTTTATTTGCATAAAAATTTTACTTTTCTTTTGCTTTACAAATTAACTTACGTAACTAACTTCTATATTCGTATATTTTTCTTCTGGCAAAAAATACGAAGTTGCAGATTTTTGTAGATATGAGCTTGAAACCTTTGTAATAGGGTTTTCTGATACGCTGAATCCGACGGTGTGATTTTCATTAAAATTCTTTTCACTTGTAGGGGATGTTTCCCCCCTCTTTAAAAAATCGAGTAAATTTTCTGAGGCTCGTAGCCTTTGATGAGTAATACTAAACTTAATAAAATTCAAATATTTAGAATCAGCATTATAAACACATTCTTTTGATACATTTATTGACATCAAAATTCCGTTTTTAAAAGTTTCGATTACTATTGAGCCGTATCGCTTGTTTTTTTATTGTTTTTTTTTTATTTCGTATATGTTATTACGTATTTGAGGGGGTTCTCCCCTTAGTCAATACCACGCTCTTTACGTTAAAAGTTAAAAAAAATTTTGATTCATAAACCCCTGAATCACAAAGGCCGTTTAATTAGAATAGTGGGCTCTTTTGTAAGCACTAAAAAAAAAATGTAGCGTAAAGAGCGAGGTATTGACTTGGGGGAGAACCCCCTCTCATACGTTATAATTTCTGTTCGTTTTAAGTTCTAATATTCCTTCTTACATTTCAGTTGAAAAAACTTGTTTTTTTATTTAATTTCTGATCGTTTTTTAAATAATGCATGGAAATCCGGCGTCCCCTTCATAGAAATGTCCCTTACCCCAAAGAAACATCCTCCACCGAAATATTCTCCAGAGTAACCCCCTCCTCTAGCCCCCCCTCCAGAAAAAATTCTTCCTGAAAATGGTTGTATACTTTCCAATAACCAATAAATAATGCTGGCAAGTCCGGCGCCCCCTTCATGGCAATTTCCCTTCCCTCATGAAACTTCCTTCATGAACAGATCCTCCAACATAACCACTGACCCACCCATCCCACCCACTACCAGAAAAAAAACCTCCAGAAAACATCTGTATACTTCCCAATAACCAATACTATATGTTAACATTGGGTAAAGTTCATAACTTTTAGCCCTCCCTCAGGGAACTTCGGGGGATTAAGTCATCCTAAAAGACATATTTATCATATTTTCGACCATGCTGAACAAAATGGCTATCTCAAAATTTTGATCGGGTGACTTTGGGAAAAAAATAAGCGTGGGAGGGGCCTAGTTGCCCTCCATTTTTTTGGTCACTTAAAAAGGGCACTAGAACTTTTAATTTCCGTTCCAACTTATAATTTCCATTCCAATGAGCCCTCCCACGATATTCTAGGACCACTGGCTCGATACGATCACCCCTGAAAAAAAACAAAAAAAAACAAATAAACACGCATCCGTGATCTTTCTTCTGGCAAAAAATGCAAAATTCCACATTTTTGTAGATAGGAGCTTGAAACCTCTACTGAGGGTTCTCTGATACGCTGAATATGATTGTGTGATTTTCATTAAGGTTCTATAACTTTTAGGGGTTCTTTCCCCCTTTTTTGAAAATCAGCCAAATTTTCTCAGGCGCCTAACTTTTGATGGGTAGCACTAAAGTTGATAAAAGTTAAATATTTGAAATCAGCATTGAAATCTGATTCTTTTGATGTATCTATTGGTATCAAAAACCCGTTTTCTAGAGTTTCGGTTGCCATTGAGCCGGGTCGCTCCTTACTTACAGTTCGTTACCACGAACTGTTTGATTAATGATTTACCAAATTGTCTGAATAATTTTTGCTCTAGAATAAATGAACTAACGGTAACAGTTTCAGTTTTTGCTGATGACACAACAGCCATTAGCACAGCTAAGACAGCGGAGCTGCTGCAGATTTCCATGAAGGAATCAGTTAATAGAACTATAGCATGACTGAGGGTAAATAAATTAAGGATTAACATGGCTAAGTCTAACTTTATTATTTTCTCGCGATCATCAAACTTTTACCCATGGGCCAAGGAATTAGATATGCCCAATAGCGTTATAAAACGGACTGCGTCTTTTAAATACCTTGGGATTGTAATAGATGAAGCTCTATCAAACAGTTCGTGGTAACGAACTGTAAGTAAGGAGTGACCCGGCTCAATGGTAACCGAAACTCTAGAAAACGGGTTTTTGATACCAATAGATATATCAAAAGAATCAGATTTCAATGCTGATTTCAAATATATAACTTTCATCAAGTTTAAGGCTACCCATAAAAAGTTACGCGCCTGAGAATATTTGGCTGATTTTCAAAAAAGGGGGAAAGACCCCCTAAAGTTTATAGAACCTTAATGAAAATTACACCATCATATTCAGTGCATCAGAGAACCCTACTGTAGAGGTTTCAAGCTCCTATCTACAAAAATGTGGAATTTTACATTTTTTGCCAGAAGAAAGATCACGGATGCGTGTTTATTTGTTTGTTTGTTGTTTTTTTTTCCCTAGGGGTGATCGTATCGACCCAGTGGTCCTAGAATATCGTGGGAGGGCTCATTGGAACGGAAATTAGAAGTTCTAGTGCCCTTTTTAAGTGACCAAAAAAAATGGAGGGCAACTAGGCCCCTCCCACGCTCATTTTTTCCCCAAAGTCACCCGATCAAAATTTTGAGATAGCCATTTTGTTCAGTATGGTCGAAAATATGATAACTATGTCTTTTAGGATGACTTAATACCCCGAAGTCCCCGGGGGGACGGCTAAAAGTTATGATCTTTACCCTGTGTTAACATATAGTATAGGTTATTGGGAAGCATACAGACGTTTTGAGGAGGGTTTTTTTCTGGTAGTGGGGGGTGGGTGGGTGGGTAGTTGGTTGTGTTGGAGGATCTGTCCATGAAGGAAGTTTTCATGGGGGAAGGGAAATTGCCATGAAGGGGGCGCCGGACTTGCCAGCATTATTTATTGGTTATTGGGAAGTATACAGACGTTTTCAGGAAGGATTTTTTTCTGGAGGGGGGGGATGGAGGAGGGGGTTACTCGGGAGAATCTTTACGTGGAGGATGTTTATTTGGGGTAAGGGAAATTTCTATGAAGGGGGCGCCGGATTTCCAAGCATTATTTAAAAAATGATCAGAAATTAAATAAAAAAAACAAGTTTTTTCAACTGAAAATAAGAAGCAACATTAGAACTTAAAACGAACAGAAATTATAACGTATATGAGGGGGTTCTCCCCCAAATCAATACCTCGCTCTTTCCGCTACAGTTTTTTTTAGTGCTTTCAAAAGAGCTATCTATTCTAGTTAAACGGCCTTTGTGATTCAGGGGTTTGTGAATTAAATTTTTTTTTTACTTTTAACGTAAAGAGCGTGGTATTTACTAAGGGGAGAACCTCCTCATATACGTCATAACATATACGTAATAAAAAAACAAGCGATGCGGCTCAATAGTAATCAAAACTTTTAAAAATTTTTATGTCAATAAATCTATCAAAAGAATGGGTTTATAATGCTGATTCTAAATATATAAATTTTATTAAGTTTAGTATTACTCATTAAAGGCTACGAGCCTGAGAAAATTTTCCCGATTTTTCAAAGAGGGGGGAAGCATCCCCTACAAGTGAAAGAATTTTAATGAAAATCACACCGTCAGATCCAGCGGATCAGTAAACCCTATTACATAGGTTTCAAGCTCATATCTGCAAAAATCTGCAACTTTGTATTTTTTGCCAGAAGAAAGAAATACGAATATAGAAGTTAGTTACGTAAGTTAATTTGTAAATTACGTCATAACCAAATTTAGTGACATCCATTTAACAAAAGAAAAGTAAAATTTTTATGCAATTTTTTTTTACTTATTCTATGACGGTGAGCCAAAATAAAAGCTGCATTAACTAAAAAACGATCAGAAATTAAATGAAAAAAACAAGTTTATTAAACTGAAAGTAAGGAGCGACATTAAAACTTAAAACGAACAGAAATTATTCCGTATATGAAAGGGGCTGTCCCTCCTCAACGCCTCGCTCTTTACGCTAAAGTTTTACTATGTCTCACTAATCTATTTTTTAAAACAATAAAAAAACTTTAGCGTAAAGAGCGAAGCGTTGAGGAGGGGACAGCCCCTTTCATATACAGAATAATTTCTGTTCGTTTTAAGTTTTAATGTCGCTCCTTACTTTCAGTTTAAAAAACTTGTTTTTGTTATTTAATAAATATCAAGAATAATATAGGACCGAGAACTGATCCTTGCGGAACACCTATTTCAATACACTTTTTTTCGGAATAAGAATTATTTAGTTGTACATAATGATAACGATTACTAACAAAACTTCTTAAAAAATTTAATTATTTACACCTCAAACCATACACCTAACAATTCTTAAGTAGAAGTTCATGATCCACAGTGTCAAAAGCTTTCATCAGATCTAAAAATATAGCAACTATTTTAAAACCTTTATCTAATACCTCATTAATAATAGTTGTCAAATAAATCATCGCCTGTTCCGTTGTCCTTTTTCTACGGAACCCAAATTGTGTCTCTACCAATAACTTATGATCCTCCAAAAAACTCATCATTCTAATACTAAAACACTTCTCTAAAACACGGGAAATGATGGGTAAAACAGATATCGGTCTATAGTTTCCTGGGTCATTTTGAATACCACCCTTATGAAATGGGGTTATACGGGCAACTTTAAAACAGTCTGGGAATTTTCCTTGACGAAAACACTCATTAATTAACCCACATAAAACTTCAGCTATAACAGGAAAAATACATTTAAGTGTTTTTAGAGTAATATGATCGCTACCAGATGAGTTGCTACGCAACCCATTAATATTTTTTTTAATTTCATCAACTGTCAGAAGTCTAAGGTGAAGAGATACATCAATCGGGTCCCTCAGTAAGGACTCGAACGTTGGATCACCACTATCAGGTACAACTGACATAGCTAAATTCAGACCAATATTCGAAAAATAACTGTGAAATTCATTGCATATGTCCTTTTCAGAATTCAAAGTCTTTCCCATTACACTAACTAATTCATCAGGTATACTATTTATTTTTAATCAAATCACTTCTTTTATTAGTCCCCAGTTTTTCTTAGGGCATCCTTCGACCTCCTTAAACTCAATAGTGAGGCTATAATACATTTAAAAACATGCACTCCCTTTTTCCATAGGATTTTAAAGACCTGTTCTCCCTTTTCCCTTTGGATTTTAAAGACATGCCCTCCCAGGATTTCCACGACAGTCCCTTTACGTCACGACAGCCCTGGAAAGATTCCGTGGTTTGGATGTGATTGGTGGTTTCGATATGAGTGGCTTTTATGAGTGGTTTGTATATGATTGTTCGTTTGGATATGAAAGGCTTTTATGAGTGGTTTGGATATGGTTGATGGTTCTGACACGAGTGGCTATTATGAGTGGTTTGGATATGATTGTTGCTTTAAATATGATTGTTAGTTTGGATTTGAATGGCTTTTATGAGTGGTTTCGATATTATTGTTGGTTTGGATATGATTGTTGGTTTGGATATGATTTTTGGTTTGGATATGAGTTGCTTTTATGAGTGGTTTGGATATGATTGTTGCTTTGGATCTGAGTGGCTTTTATGAGTGGTTTGGATATACGACAGTAGTGAGGCCATAATACATTAGAGACGTGCCCCCCCCCCCTTTTTCCATAGGATTTTAAAGACATGCCCTCACTTTTCCCATAGGATTTTAAAGACATGCCCTACCAGGATTTCCACAACAGTCCTGTTACGTCACGACGGCCCTGCCAAGATTCCGTAGTTTGGATATGATTATTGGTTAGGATATGAGTGGCTATTATGAATGGTTTGGATATGGTTGTTGGTTTGGATATGCTTGTTGGTTTGGATATGAGTGCCCATTATGAGTGGTGTGGTTATGATTGTTGGTTTGAACATGAGTGGATTTTATGAGTGGTTTGGACATGATTGTTGGTTCGGATATGATTGTTGGTTTGGATATAAGCGGTTTGGTTATAATTGTTGGTTTGTATATGCATGGCTTTTATGAGTGGTTTGGGTATGATTGTTGGGTTGGATATGAGTGGCTTTTATGAATGGTTTAGATTTGATTTTTGGTTTGGATATGATTGTTGCTTTGGATATGAGTGGCTTTTATGAGTGGTTTCGATATGATTACTGGTTTGGATATGAGTTGCCTTTACGAATGGTTTGGATGTGATTGTTGGTTTGGATATGAGTGGTGTTCTTTAAATGGCTATAGTTTCTCTTCTATATTTATTTTTTTCGTGAAACTAAGACTTCTAGTGGGTTAATTCTATTCAAAGTGGGAAGGATTGATTTCCCCGGATTCCAGGTGTTCTCCCTAGCAAGCGCCATTGTTTTCCCTCGAAACATACAAGCCCCATATAATTGTCTATTGATTTCCCTGTAAGACAGCCAGGGATACCCCTAACAAGCCCCCTATTGTTGTCTATTGATTTCCCTGGAAGACGCCCAGGTTCCCCCCTAACAAGCCTCCATATAGGAGTCTATTTATTTCCCATGACAATCCCAGGTATTTCCCTTAAAAGCCCCCTTTCAGGTGTCTATCGATTTCCCATGACACTCCCAGTTGTTCCCCTTAGCAAGCGCCATTTTGATCGATTCCTCGAAAAATAGAAGCTCCGTTTTCCTGTACGATGCCCAGGTATTCCACGTAACGTCATTGTTTTTCTCGAAAAATAGAAGCTCCATATAGCTATCTATTGATTTCCCTGTAAGCTGCCCAGGTGTTCCATTATTTCTTCAGTATTAAAAGAGAGTTCAGCGTGTCAACATCAAAATGGATACTTGCATATTATTGGATACTGGAAGTGTTAGCGAGATGCAGCCTAGAGTGCCCAAAGTAGCAGTGGAAATTACAAGGGGTTGCCGACTAACCCTAGAATGGGACAAGATGTATGCAAGATATGTTATATCATTAAGCAAAATCAAGTCGAAAGAACAATCATGTTTTGCGGCTAAAGTGAATATAGAGTATATACAGAGACTACAAAACGGATTAAATGCGTTAGCAAAACATATTGAAATGAACAATCTAAAAAACAAAAAAAAAACGGCTTGTTACTAGTGAGATTCTCTTAGTGTGTATTTGGTAGTGAGAGTGTTAAAATGGCTAGATTTGAGAACCAGAGAATCTTACGTAATCTAGTAAAATTTTAAAAATACTTAATTTTAGATGATGACTTTCTGGAATTATCTCTTCAAAAAAAAATATTTTCTCGAGAAATGCTTAACGATATAATGGGAACTGATTCCCCAACTTTGAACTATTGCATGAAACTTTGTTGTCGTGGTTCGGATGATTTTACTCAATTTATAGATATATTAATTGAGAAAAAACAAAATGATATTGTGATTTGCTCTTAACCACTACTTAGACGGACATTTTGTAAGAAATCATGTCTAAACATGTTTGTGACGTCACTTCTCCTAGAAGACATTTTATTGATCGTGAGTAAATTTCTTTTTAGAAGCGAGACAGTCAACATAGAAAAATGTTTTACACATGCCCATTATGTTTGTTTACTTCGTGAAGCTGGTCGTCTTGTGAGAATTTTACTTTTTCGGATGAATATAATGAAAGGTGTAGATTATGCAATCCATGTAAATCGCATAAAGGATATGCCGTGCAAATGAAAGACTGTAAGAGATTTGTGACTCTCTTACTAGAGGATTCTTATGCTCCAATTGTCACTAAGACAAATATGATCAATGGGAAAAAAACTTATCCTGGCATGATTGTAAAAAACCCTAAACGTAAATTGAGTTTATTTTTAAGAGACTGGTATTGGCATGGCTTTAAAATGTTTTGGGAAGAAGAACCTGGTCTACACCTCAATTGCTGGAATGATGAAAGTCTTATTTTTACAACATCGCTTTGAAGGTACTGGCCACTTTGATTATAAACCTACAGACTTTTATTTGGCGTTTACAGAAAGTGATTCTTCATATGAGAATATCGTGTGTGACATTGCTTCAGATAAGCAAATTGAAACATATGAATTTTATAATTTGAATACGAATAGTATTATTGACTTTACAAAGAGATTTAATAAAAATGAAGTTACACTATTTTGTAGAAAATGTTACTCTAACTTTGCATGCCAAGATGAGTACAAGTTAAATCCTGACAAGCTGCTGCCACTTATCGTTTCTGATGATTTCCTATACGTAGAAGAAGAAGAAATCTAAGTAAACTCAGTGTTTTTACATACAAATTTTATTAATAAACAAATTTACATACATTTTTAAAGCTTTTCACTCTTGGAGCACCGAAATCAATATAATAGAGATAGGTCACCGTCAAAGATAACAAATGTCTCTTAGAATCAACAATTTTTGTTTACGATTACAAGTTCTCTTTTAGAAGGGGCAAGTTTTTTCTTAACACTAAAAAATTGTCTCTTTGAAGTAACAACTTTTTCCTTAATACTAACAAACTTGTACTTAATACTATCAAACTTGTCTTGGAAGTAACAGGTTTTTTCTTAATAGTAACAGATTTTTTCTAATAACAGCAAGTTCTTTTATCAAAGATAACAAATTTCTCTTAGAAAATTTGTTAGTTTTAAGTTTTTCTTAACACTAACAAGTTTTCTCTTCGAAGTAACTACTTTTCTCCTTAATACTAATAAAATTTTACTTAATACTATCAAATGTCTCTTGGAAGTAACAGGTTGTTCTTTATAGTAGCAATTTTTTTCTAATAGCAGCAAGTTTACCGTCAAAGATAACAAATTTCTCTTAGAAGTAACATTTTTTGTTTATGATAACAAGTTTTTTGTTAGTAGTAGCAAGCTTTTCTTAGCACAAACAAATTTTCACTTCGAAATAACTTCTTCCTTAGTACTAACAAACTTCTACTTAATATTATCAAATTTCTTTTGGAAGTAACTGGTTTTTCTTAATAGTAATAAATTTTTTCTCTAAGCAGCAAGTGTACCGTCAATGATAACAATTTCTCTTAGAAGTAACAATTTTTTGTTTATGATAACACGTTTTCTGTTAGAAGAAGTAACTTTTTCTTAATACTAGCAAAGTTTTACTTAATATTATCAAATATCTCTTGGAACTACAAGGTTTCTTCTTAATAGTAACAATTTTTTTCTATTAGCAGCAAGTTTTTGTCAAAGAATAGGTATTTCTCTTAGAAGTGACAACTTTCTGCTTACGCTAACAAGTTTTCCGCTAGAAGTGGAAAGTTTTTCTTAACACTACCAAATATCTCTTAGACGCAACAATTTTTTTGTTTATGATAAAGAGTTTTCTGTTAGAAGTAGTAAGTTTTTGCTCAACACTAACAAATTTCCTATTTGAAGTAGCAAATTTCTCCTTAATAATAACAAAGTATTACTTAATACTATTAAATATCTTTGAAAGTAACAGGTTTTTTATTAATAGTAACAAATTTTTTCTAGTAGCAGCAAATTTTCCGTCAAAGATAACAAATTTCTCTTAGAAGTAACAATTTTTTGTTTATGATAGTAAGTTTTCTGTGAGAAGTAGCAAGTTTTTCTTAACACTAACAAGTTTTATCTTCGAAGTAAATACTTTCTTCCTTAATACTAACAAACTTTTACTTAATATTATCAAATTTCTCTTGGAAGTAACTGCTTTTTCTTAATTGTAACATTTTTTTTTCTAATACAGCAAGTTTGCCGTCAAAGATAATATATTTCTCTAATAGCAATAATAGATATTTCTTGGATTCTCTAAAAACAATTTATCACGATTTTGAATTATTTTCGTTAAAAGTGGTGTTTTGCCAGAATATATGGTCTGCGAAGAAATGATCTGAATAGTGTTTTGAATTGATACATACTCCTCCAATGTCAAAATACAACTAACCAGACCTAACCTCAATCTGTTGAATAAATACTCAAAGGAAAAAGGATACATGGTTTCTTTAATTCACATATATAAATATATATACAACGGCAGTGGAAATTCATAAAAAATAAGCACTTGAACATTTAAATATACAGTTAAACATGCCGCTTGGAGGCCCGGACGCTCGTTCGGAGGACGTAGCGGCCGGTAAAAATAAATACATTAAAATTAACGCTTTGCGTTAATTTTAAAGTGTTTTATTTTTAATTGTTGCTGTCCCCGCCGCGGACACCTTCCGTCTGCTGGTCGCCACGGTACCGCCTGCTGCCCGTCGCGGTACCGGCCGCTGTGTCCTCCGGAGGAGTGTCTGGCCCTCTGAGCGGCATGTTTAACCGTCTATTTAAATGTTCAAGTGTTTATTTTTTATGCATTTTCACTGCTGTTTTATATATATTTATATATGTTAATTAAAAAAAACATTTATTCTATTTCCTTTGAGCTCATGTTCAAAAGATTGAGGTTAGGTCCGGTTAGTTGTATTTTGACATTGGAGGAGTATGTATTAATTTAAAACGCCATTCAGATCCTTTCTTTGCGGACCGTCCATGTCTGGTAAACCAACACTTTTAACGGAAATAATTCAAAATCGTGATAAATTGTTTTTAAGAGAATCCGAAAAATATCTATTATTGCTATAAGAGAATTATCTTATCTTTGACGGAAAACTTGCTGTTATTAGAAAAATTTTGTTACTATTAAGAGAAACCTGTTACTCCCAAGAGAAATTTGATAATATTAAGTCAAAGTTTGTTACTATTAAGAAAAAAAGTTGTTACTTCGAAGAGAAAATTTGTTAGTGTTCAGAAAAACTTACTACTTCTAACAGAAAACTTGTTATCATAAAAAAAAAATGGTTACTTCTAAGGGAAATTTGCTATCTGTGACGGAAAACTTGCTGTTATTTGAAAAAATGTGTTACTATTAGAAAACCCTGTTACTTCCAAAGACATTTGATAGTATTAAGTAAAACTTTTTTAATATTCAGGAGAAAATTATTACTTCGAACAGAAAATTTGTTATTGTTAAAACTTGCTACTTCTAACAGAAACTTTTTATTGTAAACAAAAAAAAATGTTACTTCTAAGAAAAACTTGTTATCTTTGATTGAAAACTTGCTGTTATTAGAAAAAATCTGTTACTACTAAGAAAAAACCTGTTACTTTCATGACAAACTTTATAGTATTAAGTAAAAGTTTGTTAGTGTTATTAAAACTTGTTATTTCGAAGAGAAAATTTATTAGTGTTAAGAGAGAACATGCCACCACTAACAGAAAACTTGTTATCGTAAACAAAAATTGTTACTTCTAAGAGAAATTTGTTATCTTTGACGGTGACCTATCTCTATAATATTGATTTCGGTGCCCCAAGATTGAAATGCTTTAAAAATGTATGTAAATGTTTTTATTAATAAAATTTGTATATACCAAACACTGTGTTTTTTTAGATTTCTTTTTCTACGTTTAGGTAATCATTAGGAACGATAAGTGGCAGCAGCTCGTCAGGATTTAACTTTTCTCATCATTTTACTCATCTTGGCATGCAAAGTCAGGGTAACATTTTCTACAACATAGTGTAACTTCATTTTTATTGAATTTCTTTGTAAAGTTAATAATACTATTCCAATTCATATTATAAAATTCACATATTTCAATTTGCTTATTTGATGCAACATCACGCGATATTCTCATATGAAGAATCACTTTCTATAACAGCCAAGTAAAAGTCTGTAGATTTACAATCAAAGTAGCCAGTATCTTCACAGTGATGTCATAAAAACGAGACTCTTATTATTCCAAGTCATATCCAAACCAAAAATCATATCAAAACCAACAATCATATCCAAACTAACTATCACATCTAAACTAACAATCATATCCAAACCACTCATACCCAAACCAGCAATCATATCCAAACCAACAATCATATCCAAACCACTCATAATAGCCACTCATTTCCAAACCAAAATCATATCCAAACCGCGGAATCTTGCCAGGGTTCTCTTTATTTAACAGGGTTGCCGTGGAAATCCTGGGAGGGCTTGTCTTTAAAATATTACGGAAAAGAGGAGGGCATGTCTTTAAATGTATTATGGCCTTACTACTGCTTACATCATTCAAGCATCCAATAAGCAGATCATAGTATACCTTTGCCTTTATGGTGCATTATTGCTCATTTTTTATTTTTCACTGGGTCATTTTCACTTGACGTAGGAAAATTGGCTCCAACGTAGCCCCCTCCCCAGGGTTTTGACGAAGTTACACCCTGAATACCAAATTTGCATAGGCCATATGAAGGCCAGAACTAAAATGCCTTAACACTAGTAGCCTTGAGCCTTTGAAATGACCATCGTATGTGATACATTTTATACCTGAAGTTTCGACCCAGGAGAAACCTTCAATACGACAAGTTGTTCTGTATTTCAGGGTGTTTATGAACGGTTCTCGCAAGCACTGCCAAAAATAATGATCTCCGTGGATAGTTCACTGTATAATGGAAAAAAACATGATAATCTGAGAAAGGTTGCCGAATTGAGTCACAAACTTAGATCTTTGGAGGCAGTGGTCATTTCACACCATGTGGATGAAAAAGTTGATGTATCAGCTATTAAAAATGGGTATCTCTCTCTTTTCCTCTCTCCCTAGCTTTCTCTCTTTTTCTCTTTTTTCCTTCTGTCTCGTAGTCTCTCCAGAATAAGGTATCAAAACTGTCAAAGGAGAAACTGAACAGGGTTACAAATCCACTTTGGTATTTGTATCTAAGATTAGTCGTTGCAGATCAAAAGAGCTTAGAAATAATAAATCAAAGAAAAAGAAAATGAAATAATAAATCAAAGAAAAAGAAATAATAGACAAAGAAAAAGAAATACCCAAGTGACTGAAAAATTCAAACAATCCATAAAAATATAGCATTCCATTCTTTTTATTTTAAAAAAGAAGAAATATAATACTTAAAATATTGTGTTCTGCATCACTTAGGTAGTACTCTTATTCTACTCTCTTGAATATAAAATTGCAAAACGATTTTGGACCCTACAGGTGTCCTTGGACCTTACGGGGACATCACTAGTGAATTTTGTTATTTTTCTTTAAAAATGAAATACTTACTATGAGTAGTGTTTATTAAAGTAAAATTATGGAAATTAACATGAAATGAAAATCCAGAGCCACGAATTGGGTGGGGGACAGGGGTAGTTACCTCCTAAAACTTGGAAAATACATCTTTGTAGTTTCATAACAAAAGACAAAAATGCTCCCCTCCAATAGATAATTAAAAAAAAACTTCATGTTTTTATTAAACAAAATCTGAACAATTTCCCTCCCCCTTTACATTTTTGCGAATTGGTGCCACTGATAAATAATGGGTAATACTGTAATTGATACACTGGGCGTTTAGTTTTTTTTTTATGTGAATACTTATAAAAAGCTAAAGTTCAATTTCAGACGTCTTTATTAATACAAATATGACAACGTGTCGCACCAAAGCAAAAAGATGCTTTAAAAAGCGACCGGTTGGATATCATGCATGCTAATTCATCTTACCAACCCAAATGAAAAAGGGGGATAACAAGAATAATAATTGAGATTAATGGTAAAAAAAAATAATGGCAATATATATATATATATATATATATATATATATATATATATATATATATATATATATATATATATATATATATATATATATATATATATATATATATATATATATATATATATATATATATATATATATATATATGTATATATATATATATATATATATATATATATATATATATATATATATATATATATATATATATATATATATATATATATATATATATATATATATATATATATATATATATATATATATATAAAGACTTCTCTCGAGCCATTAACACTACCAAATTCCTGAAAAGAAATGATTTTTAATACGGGTTTTAAGTTGTGGCACACTTTCAGCTTGACTTTGTTACGACATCCGGAAGCCTTTATTAACGAGAAGAAGAGAAAGGGGAAAACTAGATTAAAGAGTGAATAGGTAATAAAAATAACATAAAACGACGAAAAAAACTACAAGCGCTTTGCAAAAAAAGAGAAAAACGAAAAGAAACTCAGATCTAATAAATTGGATTTGTTGTTTTTAAACAAATCAAAAAGGAATAAATATCAATATACATATAAATATAATAATGTCAAAAATCTAAATATAGTGAATATCGATAAATATAAAAAATATAAAAGATAAATAGCTACATATACGAGTATTTTTGATTCCTTGTGTTTTTTTTTTAAACAAATCGGATTTGTTTTACAATTTTAAAAAAAAGTACATCAAAATGTATTTTAAACAAACCGGATAGGATGATTTAAGCATAATACAAGACGAGAGATAATTCTTGACTAATATTGTGTAAACAACAGCAGATTTTTGGATTTTTTTAAATTAACCCGAACACCTTACAGCTTAACCACAACAATTATGTTGAAATGAGAAAAAGTGTATGGTCAGTAACAAAAAAATGCTCATGAAGAAGCCAATATTGTAGAAGAAAAAGGAAACTATATAAGATCTATAATGGTTGATACGTTGTAGGGCTATGAGAGGGTACATGTAGGTTTATGTCGGGCTATAGGGATTTAATCTGTAGGGCAGATTAAAAGGCTTAATTCATATTTTACGGATGAAAGGTTGTAGATTACGAAAAGTTGTGCTTTTTGGCAAACTCTCTGGAGCTATATAAAATACTAAGCATATTTTTTTTTTTCACAGAAGAAAGTATGCTTTCGAGGCCCTTTTGATCAACTCTTTTTTTAATTTGTGAATTTTCTGAGCCATTTTTTAAACCACTTCCGAATTTTCAATTACTCCCAAATTTGTCAGTATCTGCTCTTCCCATGACAATGCAAAGAAACAACATCAAAATCCCTCCCTCCCTTTTGTATTATCACCCTCCTAGCCCCCATATTATTTTTATAAATTGTCTACTGACCAAAACTATAGACCCTGCAGCTTAAAAGCCCTGATTACAAGTAGCAGGATTTAAAAATTCGTGACTTGACGTGTTTTGCTGCTAGATTTAAATAAAGCATCAGACTGATAATAAACCACAAGTAAAATACGATATGTTGCTATAATTGCTTTGCGTTGTGGTAGGAAAATGACAGTAATAATTGATATTTTGCTTGTTGCTGTGTTTGTCAGAATACACTTGTTAAATTAATGAGCCATTTTTCAACCACTTCCGAATCTTCAGTTAGTTCCAAATTTTTTTCAGCATAAAGATGAATATTTTTGACTCAGGGAAGACTATAAAGACATTTTTGAATCTTGGAGAAGATTAAAACTTGAAAATAATAAACCCTATGCTTGCTAAAAGCCAGAATGTAACTTCTTCTTTACTTAACAAAATTCTTTTAAATGTTTTCACTTTTATAACTTTAAGATATCAAAAATTAATTAAGATTTTAAGGAATAAATATCAGCATTATGTAGATTAAACTGCCAATGCACATTTTTTCAGTAAATTCATTTGAATTTTTTTAAGTAAAGTCCAAAACTATATTCTGGCTTTTAGAAAGCGTAGGGTTTAGAACCTTACTCAGATTAATTTCTGCTCGTTTTGAGTTTGACTTATTTAAATTTCTGTTTTTTTGGGATTCATTTATTTACTGATACTGATTTGCGGTAATTGTAGACTTGGTAGATTATTTGATTTTATTTTTGTTCATTTTTGGTTTAATGGAGTTCTTTACTTTTTTTTGAAAAGCTTATTTTGTGCAAAAAATTTTTTTGATTAATATATAGTAAAAGGTAGAATTATTTTTGTCGATAATCTATGAATATAAGTGAAAACGAAGGGCAGAACGGACTATGCTTTGCATAACATAGGTATCAAATTGATTTGAATTATGAATGTATAGTTGAAAAAAGTCAGGTAGTTAAGGGAAACGGGTAGGGACGGGTTAGAAGAAACGGGTTAAGAAGATCAAATTGTGTAAAGCTCAATCGCTGCTGTGCCCTTCGTTTTCTCTTATAGATTCTGGAGAGAAAAAAAATTCTGAAACAAATGAGTTTTGAATAAAAGCGAAATTTTTATATTCATCAGTGTCGACTTTTTATTCATCTCCAAAACTAAAATGATTTTGTCTTTTCAAAGACAAAAAATTTGCCTTAAATAAGATTTGAACCTAAGTTACCACAGTCATAGGCAAGGGTGCTTATCGCTGCCTATCAAGTTTTGCATAGTTGTGTTTGTCTTATCCTTTTTTTATACAAAATAAAACAAAAGGCTAAGAATCCTCCAGAGCTGTTGCTGCTGCTTAGGGCGTCGAATCGACATTTCAGTTGCTGAGTCTTTTTACTGGGACTTGTAGCCGGCCTGTTGCCTAACATTGTGGCAGTGGAGATCCCTTGGTCCCCCAAGCAGAGCATCAATCCACATTTATACCACGGGAAATAATGTACAAGAACAAATTATTTTAGAAACAGTAAAAATGTTACTTTCAAGTCTAGCTTCTTATTTGGAAAACTATGTAGGCTATTATAAGTGCAAAAATTTAAGAGCCGCCTAGAATATTTGCAACCTCTTTGGAATAGGGGAAGTAATAACAAGCCAAATCTTAGGAATCGCTCTGGCTTTCAAAACTCCCAAAATTGGCAGTATCCCAAAATCGGCCCTAGTTCTATCAAAGCTTGCTAAGCTTTTATGTTATTGCATAAGTGTTTCCGAGTATTTTTATATAACAGATAGCTTTTAGACCTCCAGTTATAAGTTCAGCACATTAGGAAGAGATTTGGCAGAAAGATAACTAACAATTAATCAAAATTGGGCTATAATTATTTAAAGTATCGGTATTAAAATTAATTAGCGCTTAATTATTTTGTTACTAATTATTTTGTGATTATTGTTTTGTGATTGTATGCGATTTCTACCTACCATTCCTATGGTACAACGGATTCCGCAACTTACTGCTAGGTCTACTTTAGTATTTACGTAAGTAGGTGTCTTGGTTTGGAATAGTCTTCCTGGTAGCACTAGGATGGCCAAGAGTGTATCTTCTTTTAAAAATAAGATGAATAATGTCTTAATGAGTAAGGATAAGTGAGGGGAGGGGGTGTCTTCCCTAAGTATCGGTTTTAGGTTCATGTGAGGTTTAATTTTTGTTAATTAATAAAAATTGCAGTTTTCTTCTTTTTCGTTCAATTTTTCGTTTGTGTTCGCCTCAGGCGGCTTGAAGCTGTAGTGATTTGTTAGTAGTATTAGGTATGTTAGATATGACCTAATATGAATATTTGTCTTTAATTAAAATGAATTTTAATTAAATATAATAGTTTTATATTTTAATTAATTTATTATAACTATTTAAATAAAATGAATTATTCTTATAAAAAAATGACTGCCCATATTTTTCAGAGCTCTACTGGAAGATTTTCTGGATCTTTGTAAGGAAGTGAACACTGAGTATGTACATGTCCCTTTTGGCCATCCATTATTCATCATGTATTCCTCAGGTACTACTGGACCTCCAAAGTGTATGGTTCATGGTGTCGGGGTAGGTCTTCTTTGCCTCGTGCCTCTCTGTCGCCACAGGGATGCCATTTAACAAAAATCGGCAGTGGACAATGTGTCCAATGGCCTGAAAACTGCATGTTGTCTGTTCATTCTTTAGATTTGTTTGACTCTCCGAGCGTCTCATAAACCTTATGAGAAGGCCTCAGCTCGTAAATGGTGTCTCTGTTTCTTTTTTGGAAACTTTTGCCGATCTTAAAGTTTCTAAATTTTTTTTATATATATTAATAAACATTTATAAACACAAGTAAAGGTGAACAGTATTTAAATGAATGTTTAAATTCTAAGATGGCTAATTCGGAAAAGATAATCTTTTAATGAATATCAAAACAGTTTTTTTCCTTTTTAGTCATATGGAGCTATTAACAGTACAAAGACTCCTGTATTCACATTTTGCCTGTGAGGAAAGGTAGTGAAGCTTGAAAAGGCAAGTGAGATTCGTGTTTGACACACTCATAATTAATTATTCACAACACTGGAGATTTGATTAACGAGGATAATGAAATCTTGATATAATTTATTTTCACATCTTATATCTTATTACAACAAAAAGAACTAAAAACCGAACAAGAAAAGGATTGACGAATTGGGAGTAAAAAAAAAGGAACATATCTGGTTTTAAATACTGGAGCTCATTAACAGCAAACACATACATACATGCATGAAAATAACAACAACAACAAACACCTCCCAAGACATCAAATTCTCCTCGCAATGCTCCATAGAAGGAAATGCTGGGAGAAACACTAAGTGGGTTACTCACAAGGTCGTTTTAATTGAGAACGGGGTTTGACACCCCCCCCCCTCCGAAATTTTTTCCCGGTTTGTAAAAACGTAACCAAAATGCATGTCAACAAATTTTTGATGCCTTTTCAAAAACTTTACAAAAAATAAAACTTAACTTCCTTTCTGTTCAAGTAGGAAGACTAGAAGTATTTTTGACACATTCAGTCAGTATATCTTAAACATTAGGACCATATTTGGGAATTAAATTTGCGAATTAAAAAAGGTGACCAAGCAGTGCTCCTAAACTTATGAGTGGTTTTATTTGCGTTTATTGTATTTTAAATTTTGGTTTCTTATTTATGTAGAAGTAGAGGTTACCAGCTGATGCAATTGCGCACTAGAACTTCATATTCATACTTGTTAATTAAATACATATTGTAGCACTCAAAAATGGACGCTAAATTATGCTATTTTTACAATCACTAAGAAAACAGAAAAAGAGAAAAAAAAGGTCACCTGACAAATACGGTTGCAAAATACGGCACGAAGGAATTTGCAAATCTGTTCAACGACACGTAGCGGATTGTTATTTATTGTTATGCCTAGTAGTTCTATTTATATGTACAGATGGTGGAAAAATAAATCGGTGCTGATCTCATTTGCTAAATGCGTTCCCCAAATCTCATTATTAAATCGGATCTTCGAGCGAATAAAGTGGGCAAGTTCAAGAACTCAAGGACACTTTCTTAGCTGCTGAAGCAGGGTCTGACTATTTTTTTTCCCTCGAGATTCCTTGAGGATATGTGCCTCGGTGTCCTTGTAGGGTTATATGGTATGACCACCCTCTCCCCCTGGAAATTATGTTACAATTTTAAGTTTGTTTTTTAAAACAGTTGACGATAGTCTCTGGAAAGATGCTATTTTGGTAACCCCCATCCTGGATAGAATCTGGCTGGATACAACCATATTTTTTAACGCTTGCTTCAAAATAAGCGGCACATTTCCTTTCAAAATAGCACTGCTAAATCACAGGAGCTTCAAGGTCCTTGAGGAACCTTGAAAACAGCTGGGTTTGCTCCTCCTTCCATCTGTTTTATTCAAAACTTCAATCATTACTTCCTCCTATGTTCTTTTCATTTTTCTTTGAATCCTTTCTCATGATCTCCTCCCACTACAATCGGGGACTTCCCGCATTTCTTTGGCCCCCGATGGATGGTCGCGAAGAACTATGTTCGGCTACATGTTACCCTTTATTCGTAAAATATGGCCTAGTCATCTTAACCCTTTTTTCATTGAAGCCTTAGAAACAGGGATCGAACTTCATTTTTCGCACAGCTCACTGGGTATTAACATCTTAATGTATTAAAAGAATTTAGCAGAACTCGGTTGCTAAAAGTACTTCGATAAGTGATTCAGACCGACTTAACGAAAAGATCTTTGGTCCCCTGCTATCTTAGGCCTATTAGTGTTAGAAAACCAGGGCTTTCTTTTGGTTGTTACAAAAACATTTAGATAAAAAGCTCTGCGCAAAGTTTTTGCGGACAGTGTTGCCATGCTGAACCATGAAACAAAACAAACGTAAACGGGAATAGTTTCTAAAATTTGACGATTTTTTCGCTTGTAAAAGTTTCCTGTTTACGCAATTTTAAGTGAAATGAGATAACTTATTTTCTGCTGATTTTAGGATATTACAGTGAAACTCCCAGGGAGTTTGGAAGAGGACAGGAAACTAAGGCCGTAATAGTGGAGTGAAAATGCGGTTTGACCTCGGGGAAACTGCAACAGATCTTTTTTCTACACCAAAATGTTCAGAAAAATCAGCTGAATTGCAAAAAGAAATCTACCAAAATCCTTCTCGCAGAAGTGTCCTAGTTTTGCCCTTGAAGGGGGGAAATCGATTTTTGTGTTTATAAATGTTGTGGAGTTTAAATAGTCGTTACCTATCAAATCAAGCATGGCTAATCCGAATACGACGTCAGTTTTCATCTTCATGGAATGGGGGAAGGGGTTGGCTAAAGCACGCATATAATTATTTGACGGATTCTTGCGACTAAAGGATCATTTTATATCAAATAAAGTGATGTAATGTCAAATATGAGGTCAAAAAGCAGTTTTTTTTACTATTTACCTGATTTCCACCTCTCAGGGCCCTGTAATATGAGGGGTTGATAAATATAAGTTCTTGAAAAACAATTTTTTAAGGTCGAAAGTTCAGATCAAACAGCTATAAAAAGGAACGTTTAGAACTCAGGTAAATTAATTACAAAAACATTTTTTTTTGTAATTTTAAATTTTAAAATTTTTTAAAGATTATAAAGCACAACCAAAAGCTGTCGGCTGTCCTCATCACCTAGAACCAACTAAAGAGCGATGGTGAAAAAATAGAGAGCTCGAACGACAGAATCTCATTAAAGTCAGAACCACTGGTGCTAGCCACTGCGGCTAAACGTTGAAAGATTAGAGCTGGTTCGACAATTTGTCTCTCGCTATATGTCACCACCGATGAGTTCTACAACTTTCTCCATTCTCCTGAAAACATATTTTTCATTTGCTTTTGCTTCCATGTCTTACATGATCTTTTCTCCCACGGATTTGGGGTCGTCTACGTTTACAGATGATGAAGCCCGGACACCAGTAGCCACATTCAATAGCTGTGGATCCTGCCTGAAGGGTTCTAGGGGCTCAATTTGTCGAACTATATTTTCTATATCCACCAGATCTCTAGCTTTCCTCGAAGATATCGATTCTGCGTGATTTTCAATAGTCAACTCTGCAAGGCCAGTCAGGTTCTGCATGTGTTCATTAACGAGAACCAAAGTATGCATGGCAGATGTCCTAATTGTCTGTTGTAATTCAGTCATGCCTCTATCTCTTGTCAGAACACCACTTCTTGTCATATTTATCATTAACGTTTGTTTGATCACCAAATCAAGAAAAAGTGCCACTCAGTAGTTGTCAGTTCTTCGGATGAGCAGGTATTCTTGTAACGTTCTGTAATGCTCTGGGTTGTCTTTCCTCAATTGAAAAATCGTCTTTCAGTTGATTTTTCAGTTGAGGGTTGTCTTCCCTCAACTGAAAAATCGACTGCACGAACAGCCAAGTAGACTTCGTTTAAAAATTGTGGCCGGAAGTAGCAAAGTAAGGAAGCATTTCCAACAAAGACCGTAGATAAAGCTCTAGGTTGCCACTTCGTTCAGCTCCCGGGTTCTTTCTCAAGATTCTAAGCAGGTCCATATACTGAAACCAAAGACGGGCAGTTCTGGACTTGGACAATCGTTCTTTTACACTATGAAATATTTTATGGATAAGCTCTACTGCTTCCGACACTTGCGCTTCGTCAATGGTATCCCCCTGAAGGATGTACTCGTACGCCTGTTTTGCTTTTCAAGGGGTTCTGGTAGCACGTCATTGCCATCAAAAACTCTGCTATCCAGTTCTGATGATAAAAGGTTCGCATAAAGGGCTATCTCCAACATTCCATGGCCTCGCAGAGCACGAGAGACAGCTTTGCCTTGTAACATACTTCGCCCAGTGTAGGCGCGTATACTTGACTAATGATTTCCAAAAGCCCCGAGTCCGAAATAGGAAGCCAATGGCTCCTAGGAAACTGATGCGGGTGTTAAATCCACCTTGGACAAGAATAGCATTTCTTAAAAGAACTTGTGGAAGACTCTACTCATCTTCACTTACTTCTTTTCTCGGTACTAAAAGCTCCGTTGCCGACAACTTAGGTGTAGGCACTTCAATAAGTCCCATTCCATGAAAGGTATACAGGCCGTTGATAGTAGCAATATCATGATCGACGTTGTTTCCTACATGCTTATAAAAATGTGCTTTCTCTTCGGGCTCTTCCAACAACGTTTGATTTACTGCTTCATATCTTTCAAATTTTTTTTACTTCTGAGTACGAAGTGCATAAGCCGAGATTGTGCAGTGTGTCAATTAAAAAACCTGGACGAAAAATGGTGATGCAGCTGCGAAGCCAGTTCTATTTGTACAGGAGACATGAAACCCCGTGGTCTGACTGCCTGCATTATAGCCAGTTCAATAGAATATATTAGAAGAGGCGAGCCTTCCCCTACTGATGAAAGCAGTAGACAAAGAGATGGGCACACGAAGTTCAAACACATCTCTACTGACGATAATTTGTTAAGAAGTTCGTATGAATTGTTTCTTGTCGTTGTGGATTTGATTTCACTTCTTATTATCCTTCCAACAACTTTGATGATCTGATCGCTTTCTCTGTTTTCACTATCTGTTTTCACCTTTTTGTGAAATTCTCGTTATATCCTGTACAGTATCTCTAAATGCTACGAGTGTCTCTCCCGTTTGAATCGGACACAACTACGTGTTCGCCGTACTCATTGACTAGAAAATCCTTGGCTTGACGAAAGCTGTAGGCCAAACTTTCACAATCAGTTTCAGAGAGAATATGAACCATCTTCGTTAAAACGATCGTCAGAGCTACTGGCTTTTTACTATTGTTATAAAACTGAAGCGCTTCTTCGAGACCGGCTTTCATTGCATTATCGCACGGTATCCCCTTCCGTTTCTTTGGCGGAGGCATGTGACTAGCTTCTTCTTGACCACAAAATTTTTGTGGAATCGCTTTTCCTGTCCTGAATTTCACTGAGCATATTTGATGATAAACGACATCCTCTGCATGGAGTTCAGAAGTCTTTGAATTTATCCGACCAAGCACTGTCATGGCCCACTGATCATTCCTGCTCTTACATATTTCACTAATTGAGTGGTGGAAGCTATTAGTCCGTACTGCACAAGCTTCAGCGAATTAACGACTTGTGAGCTTGCATAATTTCACAGCTTGACCACAGAACAGGCAGTTTTTCGAAAAATTAAAGCGTAGAGCTGAAGTCGAGGGGGCTGCAACCCCCATTCAGGGGGTTGCAGTTTCCTTTTAGGGGTTTTTTCTTGGTCGATTCGATGTCTGTCACAGAAGTTACGAAAACACGCGGTTTGGACTTCATTTCCGGTCGTCACAGCAATTCTACTACCTCTTTCTTTACTTGCGTTATTAACGCCATCGGTCCTTTCTCAGATAATATGACTGTGTTTTCACCGGGTTTGATGCTGCTTTGGCATATCGGGCAGACCATGTTCTCTTCATTGATGGTTCTTAGAAAAAAGTAACTTCTTAATTTATAGCACTTGTTTGTTCAGTTAATCCAGGCACAATCCAATCCTTTCAAAAAGAAAAAATAAATCAAGGATTGGACAACTATGATGTAGTTCTTTATTCTTTGTCCTATTGGATTTAGCTAAAAATGACTTCTAAAAATCATCAAAAACCCAGGGGTTTGGCAACTATGGAGTGTTTCTTCATTCTTTGTCCCACTAGATTTAAAAACTGAAAATGACCTACAAAAGGGGAAAAAAAATCTATGGAATTGGGTAACTACGGGGCTTTGGAGTGTTCATGATATGGTGAAATGGCGAATCGACCAAAAATGATTAAAATAACTAGTTCATATAGGTCAATTTTCAAAACTGTTTTAGGTAAGATCAGGTGCTTGACTACGTAAAATCAGTTTTTTAACTATACTTTTGAATTTGCCACCATTCATTTCATAGGAAACGATAAAAAATATATATATATATAACTTTTGTTATCTACTTGAAGAACCAGTTTCTATCTTATATGGAGCCTGAGAGAGGAGAGTTCACACTTCTCTTCCTTTGGCTGTTTGCCAATTCTTTTTTCTCTTCTCTAGTTTGCTGTTATAGTTATATATAGATTAACTCCACTTATAAGCTTCTTTTGCTTTGGGTTTCGGTCGGTGTATTGCTCTGTAGGGTTCTGCCTTTTTTGTACTGTGCTTGATTTTTGTTCACATATCGCAGTTTTTATATCGATTTTTGTTCACATATCTCAGTTTTTATATCGATTTTTATTCACATATCGCAGATTATTCTGCTGATGAAAATCTTGCTCGATTTTCTAACCTGTGTTCAATGCACTGTTAAAGTGAAATGATTCAACGAGAAACCTTTCGTAGTGTGAACGGTTACTTTCTTGAGGGAAAAGAGAGTATTTTTTGTAAAGGTGTTTCAGTAAGTAAGAATTAGTTTTGTTGCTAAAATTGTTGACAACACTGCATCAAGTTAAAATTTACTTTTGTGTCAATTAGTATTTTTGTGGTGAATCTGAAGATGCATTATAATCTCGCAGTCACACAGTTTTCAAAAAATGTCTTCAATGCAGTTTTGAAGTGAACTAGTTTGATGAGAAATTTATTTTAATATATATAAACAGTTTTTCTCTTAAATGAAAACAAGGGGCATTTTAGTAAGTAAAGACAAGGTCCTGCTCACATTATTGACAACACTGCGCAAATTCAATTATAATTTCTCAACTAAACACAGTTTTGGCGAAATATAAGCTTTTTAATTTGAATCTTTTGCTGAATATAAAGGAAGTTTTTCTTAATCCAACTTATTGTGTTATATTCAATTATTCAGTATAATTCATATATAACATATTAAATATAATTATATTATAATTAATATAATTAATAATTATTATTATGCAATTAAGATTATTATTATAATGCAATTCTTATTATTAAATGTTGTTTTTTCAACTATCTTAGTTAAAGTATTATAATTATTATATAAATATTATTATACTAAAATACTGTACCCGTTTTTCTATATTTTCATACAAATATCTGAAAGGATATCGGGTTTACATACTTTTAGGTGGAAGAAGAAACTAAATTAATATCCCAGTTGACCTAGTCCACCTGAAAATTTGAAAAATTGTGACCTGACATTTCAAAGAAAATATGTACAAACAAAAATAACAACTGATGGGAATACAGGCTAGCAGCTGAGAAGTGTTTTTTTTTCAATGTATAGCTTGAAAAAGCTGCACGGCTTTCTTGAATCTGATTACTTTTTTTTAGGGCACGCTTTTAAAACATTCACAAGAGCACAAAATCCAAGGTGGTTTAACGGATAAAGATGTTATGCTGTTTTATACTACTGTAAGTCTTATCATCCTTTAGTCGAGGAGACCTTGTACTCACATAAATGACCTAGACACTGTTTCAGCAGTTTGGTCGATACAGAATTACCTCTGACTAATTTAATTTTATCATAATAATAATCAAAGATCTAAAGCCGAAGAAGCCAACCATTGCAGAACTCGAAAAAAATGGTATCCATATGTTTGTGTTATTTTTGATTTTTATAAGTTCTTCTCTATTATTATTATTAAATATAAAAGCTGCCCTGGCTAAGTGGACGTGCGCTGGGTTGAAAATTGTTTGTCCAAGGAGCACAGGTTCGATCCCTGGAGTTGCCAGTTATTTGGTTTGTGACGCGGGTCAGTGGTGTAACTCAGTAAGCATAGCCAGAGTCGACCCACCTCTAAATAGTTTCCACGAGAAATCTGGGGAATGTAAGCAGGAAGGGTGTGGGAAGGCACAGGATGACTGGTCCCCAGCCCCCCATTGCCTTTCCTGGCTGAAGGGCCATGTAACAGATATTAGTACTACCGATTTGGACCTTAATGGTCTAGTGAGGTCATACTCACTTTTACTTACTTATTAACTGTTTGGGTTCCATTAGAGTTGGCTTAGTAACCAGAATAAATTCTTATAAATAGTTGAAATCCTTCGTGTTTTCTCTCTGCTTTCCCCTCCCCTCTCTTTCCATTGTTTGCGAGTTAGTGTTTTGATAGTCCGTTTACTCCGCCCCCCTCCTTTCCAGGTCATGGAGCCTTTGTTTGGATAAATGCCGAATTATTTGTAATATTTCCTCGTTTCTGTTTTTATTTTGCATTTTTTTTTCAATTCTCAAGAGAGGGAAATAAGCTAAAACTATCCGAAAGTAAAAACAAAAATATTTTGGCAATGTATCAAGATGACGTTCTAGTGCCAAACGTGAAGCAGATCGTCCTTGAACAGGGTGGGAGGAGGTCGTACGGAAAGATTGAAGGGAAACTGAAGCTTATTGGGAGGTTGTAAATAAAGGCGGTTTGAATAGATTGGGATGGAGGAGGAGCGTGCATAGCTGTGTTGGCTTCAGACAGCTTGTTAATGCATCGAGTGGATTGGGATGGAGGAGGAGCGTGCATAGCTGTATTGGCTTCAGACAGCTTGTTAATGCATCGAGTAGATTGGGATGGAGGAAGAGCGTGTATAGCTGTGATGGCTTCAGTTGGCTTGTTAATGCATCGAGTAGATTGGGATGGAGGAGGAGCGTGCATAGCTGTATTGGCTTCAGACAGCTTGTTAATGCGTCGAGTGGATTGGGATGGAGGAGGAGCGTGAATAGCTGTATTGGCTTCAGACAGCTTGTTAATGCATCGAGTTGATTGGGATGGAGGAGGAGCGTGCATAGCTGTATTGGCTTCAGACAGCTTGTTAATGCATCGAGTAGATTGGGATGGAGGAAGAGCGTGTATAGCTGTGATGGCTTCAGTTGGCTTGTTAATGCATCGAGTAGATTGGGATGGAGGAGGAGCGTGCATAGCTGTATTGGCTTCAGACAGCTTGTTAATGCATCGAGTGGATTGGGATGGAGGAGGAGCGTGCATAGCTGTTTTGGCTTCAGACAGCTTGTTAATGCATCGAGTGGATTGGGATGGAGGAGGAGCGTGCATAGCTGTATTGGCTTCAGACAGCTTGTTAATGCATCGAGTTGATTGGGATGGAGGAGGAGCGTGCATAGCTGTGTTGGCTTCAGACAGCTTGTTAATGCATCGAGTGGATTGGGATGGAGGAGGAGCGTGCATAGCTGTATTGGCTTCAGACAGCTTGTTAATGCATCGAGTAGATTGGGATGGAGGAGGAGCGTGCATAGCTGTATTGGCTTCAGACAGCTTGTTAATGCATCGAGTAGATTGGGATGGAGGAGGAGCGTGCATAGCTGTATTGGCTTCAGACAGCTTGTTAATGCATCGAGTGGATTGGGATGGAGGAGGAGCGTGCATAGCTGTATTGGCTTCAGACAGCTTGTTAATGCATCGAGTGGATTGGGATGGAGGAGGAGCGTGCATAGCTGTGTTGGCTTCAGACAGCTTGTTAATGCATCGAGTGGATTGGGATGGAGGAGGAGCGTGCATAGCTGTGTTGGCTTCAGACAGCTTGTTACTGCATCGAGTTGATTGGGATGGAGGAGGAGCGTGCATAGCTGTATTGGCTTCAGACAGCTTGTTAATGCATCGAGTAGATTGGGATGGAGGAGGAGCGTGCATAGCTGTATTGGCTTCAGACAGCTTGTTAATGCATCGAGTGGATTGGGATGGAGGAGGAGCGTGCATAGCTGTATTGGCTTCAGACAGCTTGTTAATGCATCGAGTGAATTGGGATGGAGGAGGAGCGTGCATAGCTGTATTGGCTTCAGACAGCTTGTTAATGCATCGAGTGGATTGGGATGGAGGAGGAGCGTGCATAGCTGTGTTGGCTTCAGACAGCTTGTTAATGCATCGAGTGGATTGGGATGGAGGAGGAGCGTGCATAGCTGTATTGGCTTCAGACAGCTTGTTAATGCATCGAGTAGATTGGGATGGAGGAAGAGCGTGTATTGCTGTGATGGCTTCAGTTGGCTTGTTAATGCATCGAGTAGATTGGGATGGAGGAGGAGCGTGCATAGCTGTATTGGCTTCAGGCGGCTTGTTAATTCATTGAGTAGATTGGGATGTAGGAGGAGCGTGCATAGCTGTGATGGCTTCAGGCGGCTTGCTAATGCATCGAGTTGCTAGTAGTAGTAGTAGTATAGATCTACTGTGAAATTCCGAAGATGAGATTCTACCAATTTGACGTAACAACCCAAGATACTATAATTAATAGAATTAATCTTGCAATTTCTATTAACATTACAATATGATATATATTATGTAATATTATAATATAAGTAATATTTATATTAATATTTCTGGTTGATATCCCTCTACAGGGGCGGATCCAGGATTTTTTTAGAGGGGGGGGGGTGTGTGCAAAATAGGTAATCCAATAAACGTGCGTTAGGAGGAAGTTTAATTAACGCAAACTTGCGTTAATTAAGTAAATTACACTACTTAGTCCTTTTTCGGGGGGCGCGCGCCCCCTCGCCCCCCTCTGGATCTGCCACTGTCCCTCTACTCTTTAAGCAGCATTGTATGTACTTTTAAGTACATACACTTATAAGCAGAGTAGTATTTGTACGTATAATATAAGCAGTAAACTAATGAATACTTGTAAACTAATTTAATTATAATATAACGCTATTTATAATGTAACAATGTACTTATAAATTTGTTCTTACAAATTAATGAAACTTGGGGTCAATGAAAAGCCTCTGCAAAGTTCAATTTTTTTATTCAACAGTGTGAAAAAAGGAACAAGGAATTAACTGACATGTTTTAAACTTCAGTAAGTAATTTGGGTCTTGTAGCTGAAAAACAAGAGACAAAAAAAAACAAAAAAACAGAACTTGGAAATAGACCGATAATTTTAAGAGTTCTCTTCGTAATTTTGGGTCTCTTAGTTTAGTAAGTAAGTTTTAAGGTCTCTTGCTGAAAGAAAGGCTGAACTAAAAAAAATTTTTTTTTTTTAGATGAAGGCAAATTTTAAGAATTTTCAAAAAAATTATAAAAGTATTTTGAAAATCGCCATCTACTAAAATAAGGAAAATTATCTTTTTCAAATAAAGACGTGTAGTTCAAATCTACCCAAGAGCAGGGGTGTCCCGAGGGGGGGGGGAGGGGCGCGCCAACCCCCAAATTTGTTGGTATTCGGTAAAATTTTGCAAAATCGGCCGAAATTTAGCAAAATTCTTGATTTCTGCAGAAAATTCGGCAAAAATCAGGTAGCGATTCGGTAAAATTTACGAAGATCGCCCCCTTCGCTCCCAATTAAATGAGCATCGGGACGCTACTGCCCAAGAGAGGCGCCTTTTAAGGCGTCTGTTACTTCTCACAATAAAAATTAATTTTTCAGCTTTTAATTTTAAATCTCTTTGTGAATAAGTCTTACTGAAAAAAGGAAGGGCTGAAAATAAATTTGAAATTTGGGAGGAACTGAATTGTCCTTTCAGTGCTTTTTAGCATTTTGTTTTTAGATTAATGGATTTATTTGAAACTGGATGTAATGTAAGAAGTTGCGGCCAAGCTAAATATTAAATTAGGAGTGATTGAAACTTTCATATTAAGGAAACATTTTCAAGAGAGATGCCTCTCAAATCCTCGCTGGATCTCTGGCATTCAAAAAATAATTTCGCAACTTTAATTTCTTGTAAACAAAGGTCGCTTACAGAATATAGCTGAGCTTGAATTAAACTTTAAACTAGGTAGAAAATAAAATTGTCCTTGAATTTTTTTTGGTGTTTATGTTTATAGATGATGGAAATTTTTGGATTTATTCAAAATTACGAAAATATTGGAAGAAGTTACAACCACGCTATTTGTTAAAATAAAGGAAATTGAAAGCTCGAGATAAAAAAAAGGAAACAAACATGATTATACATTTATGCAACTAATGACATTTATATTATTTATTATGTAGTTAAATACATTGAAGATAGGCAGGGGCGAATCTCCAGCACTTTTATTGGGGGGGGGAAGATGTGTCCATATCCGGAGAGTCAAAGGGCATGGGATGTATAATAATTTTTTCTTCACATTATGGGAGTGGGCGACTGCCCCCCTTGCCACCCCCAAACGACGCCCCTGAAGATAGGCGCCCCTCGAATTCCCTGTAGGTGTCTGGTGCTTGAATTTTTTTTTTTTTTATAAATATAGTTTTGACAAAAAGTTTAAACTTATTGAAATTATGTAAAATAGCTTTGAAGGTGTAACCAAGCCTATCTAGTATTGTATTTTTCATATAAGAAAAAAACATCGAAAATACGCATTTATGCTATTATTGGTGTTGTATTAAATAGTTGTATTATATTAAAATGTAGTATTAAATAACTATGGTTTGATATTATTCCTCTAGACAAGGAAAGAAATAATAAAAAAATAATAATAATATAAAGAAATATAGCTTTAAATAAAACTGAAAATTAGTTAATGCGTGCTACTACAATTGAATATTATAAAATAAAAATAATTAAGGATGAATAATTAGTAAAATAATATAACTAATTGAATCAATATGCAAGAGAAGGGAAAAACAAGAGGAACTTTCAAAAATAATCCCAGATTGGCAAAAGAAGGCTAGTATTCAATGAGAATCGTAATCAATAGCTTTTACTCAGTTGCTAACACCCTGGGAACTTCTGGAGAAGTTGCAAAGAGGGAGGCTTTGAATAGATTGGGATGGAGGAGGAGCGTGTGTAGCTGTGTTGGCCTCAGGCGTCTTGGTGCTGCAGTGAGTTGTTAGTAGTAGCAGTAACCTATTTTATTCTCAAATATCTTTGCATATTTTAAAGATTTTGTTTTTATTCTTAGACGGGTTGGATGATGTGGAACTGGATGATAACTGCTCTGGCGCAGCGCTGCACGTTGGTTGTATACGATGGATCTCCGTTAATGCCTTCGAAGAACCACCTATGGGACCTTGTGGATAAATATGGTATGCTATTTCTGAAAACAATTCCTATTTAGAAAACTAGATGCCATCATTGAAACCACTCATGGCCAATCCCAAACCCAGTTGAAGATTTAAATTTTTGTTAAGAAAAGCTTAGCTTTGTGATGGTGGCTAGAGTGCTACTATGAATGCTACCGCCAGTGGAAAAAACACATTATTATAGACTTAAAATATAAAGAAAATGAGACGGTTATTTAGCGATAAGGTAGATGTTTTTAGCAGTTGTAGCTACCAAGGACATCAAAATAAAAACGTTTTTTGTCCCCTAGAGGCGTCATAATCCCATTCCTTGATCCATTCATACCTAAAAACCGCAGCTTTCTAAGATATTTCTATTAGTTGTTTCAAAATTATGATCTTTCAGGGAGTATCATATTTTCGACAGGGATGCCACGTTTAACTGGGAAAATAAACAAGCGAAACTAATGGCTAAATTTGACCACGCTCTTTGCCCGTAAAAATTCAAATATTAACAATGTGTTGCTTTAAAGGAAAGCAACGCATTTTTAGGCTGTTTTTTATCTTTAACGTATTTTTACTGAATTTTCACCCACGTTTTTGAGGTTTATTTTGTGTTGGAGATTCGTGTTAGTGTTTGTTTTTAAGGTTTATCTTGTTTTATTTCATCCTTAGGACTTCATCTTTATTTTACTCTTTATCTCTTTATTTACTTTTAAGCAGTGAGGAAGGTCGAATGGGGATCTCGACTGAAATATCTCTAGATTTAGTCTTCCTTTTTTTCACTGGCTGGGTGCACCCTCGTTTTTTCTTATTCACAATCTGCTTCATTTTGTCATGTATAGCCAGCGTTGTCTTAGGAATTATTTACTTAACCGAATCAAATAATCAGATGTCACTGTCTTTAGTAGATGTCACTGAATCACTGTCTTTAGTACTTGAAGGATTTTGGATATGTCAAGATAAATGTAATCGTTAATAAAATGTTTTTAAAGTATAAAAAAGTATAAAGTATAAAGTTTTTAAAGTATAAAGTATAAAAACTTTTTAACTTGAAACTTTTCCAGAATATAGTTTTCGTTGACCATGATTTTTGAATATTGAATTGTAGACGGAAATTTCTATTTTAATGGCCATTTGGACTGTGTAAGTCCAAATATATTTGGTTTTAATTAAATGTATTTATCTCTTAGCAGTGATAGCAATGAGAAATGTTTATTTCAGTATTTCAACTTTTTAATAGTTGGTTAATCCGAGCCGTTCCTAGGGTTGGTGGAACCCGGACAAAACTTAATTACAGTGCCTCCCGACTCAGATATAAGCAAGAAAAGCCAAAAAAATTGATCAAAGCGGGTAATCCCCCACCGCGACGCCCCTCCCCAGCTGTGGTACCCAGGGTGGTTGCCCTGGTTCCCCCCCCCCCTCCCCGTTTTGAACGGTTCAATATACGGTTTCAAAATATTTGAACTTGTAATATTTTCTTTTTAGGTATTTCGATTCTTGGCACCTCTCCTCGGTGGTTGGCTTTTCTTGAAGAAAGTGGCATAGAGCCAATTAAGACGCATTCATTGAAATCTCTAAGGAGGGTAATGTCCACCGGTGCACCACTCTGTGACGATAGTTACAAATACATTCATAGATGTATAAAATCTGGGGTAGAAATAGCCTCAATCTCAGGTAAAAATTTGCTATAGAAGCTTTTTCTCATTATTGTCCAAATTGTTTATTCTAAATACATTTGTTATCTAAGCTAGGCTGACACCTGTTGTGGCAAAGCCCAGGTAAATACGAAGAAGGGCCTAGGCTCATCCCTCCCATATTATTAGAATCCTGCTCAGTATTATTTCTTACCTTCCATGTAGCTTCTATTTTGTGATTAATGAACCTACTGCCCTCCCCCTTCTCCCCATAACAATTTTTTGTGCGTGCATGCCCGCCATAGCCAGATGGCAGGGGTTCAGGAGGTCTGCCCCCTCCCTTTTTCTTGCCATTGAAATTTGTATGCAGGTGTGTAGTTTTTAACTTGCATTGATCTTAATAAGTATCACTTCGTTTTCAGTAACATATTTTTGCTCCAGAATCAAGGCTGAAAACAGACGTGAAATAGTCCTTTGCTCCGTCCCACGTGGCACCCTCGGCCACGCTTTTTACATTACTGTAAATTCTATTGCTCAGAGTTGTTAGGTTGAGTTCTTTCGTTTAACAATGATTTACAAAAAAAGGATACAACTTCAACATGGTCTCCCCCGTAAGACTCCATGGCTGACAAAGAACAGGGGAGACAAAAATACCAACGAAAAAGGCGGAAAAAAGCCAAACTTGTCGTCCACCTCAAACATTCCCAAAATTACAATCTAGGCAGGGGACTCGCGCCTGATCTCGCCAAATAGAATAAACATTTAAACCCTATCCAGATACATCAACTCAGGGGGAAAACGGAAAAAGAAACAAAAAAAAAGAAAAAAACTCATTTATTAGATATAAAATCTCTAACATTCTTTTTAAAGATACCGAGCGAGTGTCAACTTCGTACAGATTCTGAGAGCGTGTTCTAGATCATGTTGCAAGCTATCTGGAGGTAAAGACAGACCCCAATGATGGAATATGATGAATCTTTTGTTGGAATTGTGGAAAGAATAAGCCAATTGATCTACAATAAAAGATATATTATTACATGGGGCAGCAGGAAGGTTGCCAACAACTGTGGAAAAGTGAAAGAAGCACACGACAGAAAATGAAGAGATTCCAAATCAAGCAATGGTTTAAATGAAGAACAGTTTCCTGATTAATAGTCCTTGCTTTATCATAAAATTTTGAAAGTGGCATAAGTGACGAGAGAAAGTTTGACATCACTATAACAGGACAATACGAATTCTCTGGAATTTCTGCAGCCCCGACTGATCTGGGCTGCAGAAATTAATTTTATGAATCGACTTCCTAAATATGTCTTTAGTTTTCTAAGGATTCTGAGACTCTCAGATACTTTCATTTTAATCAGGTTAAATAATACTTGGGCTGCAGATCTGGGCTGATTGGGCTATGATCTGGGTTGCAGAAATTAATTTTAAGAATTGACCCTTTAAATATGTCTTTAAGCTTTCTAAGGATTACGAGGCTCCCGGAGACTTTTATTCTATTCAGGCAATATGATACTTGGGCTGCAGAAAAAAAAATTAAGAATTGACCCTAGAAATATGTCTTTTAGATCTAAGGATTCCGAGACTCCTAAAGACTTTCATTTTAATCAGGTCAATATGATACTTAAACAAAGATTTTCATCAGATAAGATGCCTTGGAATCGAACATAATGCTCCTAAGTTCCACTTCGATAACTTATTGATAAGTATATTTCACCTAAGTCACTGTAAGCCTTTGAGACTCTTGAGAAAAAGAGTATGTCTTTCCAGCATCTAAAGAAAAATAATTTACTTACATCAGACCACTGGATCAGTCGTTTAAAAAGGGATGTCATCTTTGAACAAACATCAGACTCAGTTGTACCGTCTGTGCCAAGAGTATTGTCATCAGCAAAAAAAAAGCTGCATCCTGTAAAGAGGAACTCTTGTCACAGTTAGTGGCAGATAATTCTTGAAAAAGGCGTCATCAAATCGTAAGTTTTAATTTTTAACGGCATTATTAACGTTATTACCATGAATTAAAAAGAGTGTCGGCCCAAATACAGTTGAATGTCGACATTCACCGGTGAACGTCCGAAATACGTTTTTTCTCCTTGGATTTAGTCGGCGTTGCCAGTCAACTTTTTCAGTTTTTTGCAAGGTTTGATGATGACAGTTTAGGTTAGGTTTTTGACTCATTTCTGATATTTATAACCAAATTTAACCTAATCTAACATAAACTGACAGAATCTAACCTAACTGTAACTTTTACCATCATAGGTTGCGTAACAATGAAATAGCTGACTCGCAAAGCTAAATGAATCCAAGTAGAGAAAAAGGAATATATATATATATATATATATATATATATATATATATATATATATATATATATATATATATATATATATATATATATATATATATATATATATATATATATATATATATATATATATATATATATATATATATATATATATATATATATATATATATATATATATATATATATATATATATATATATATATATATATATATATATATTGCATGATTTTTTTGGGGGGGGGAGTACAAAAATAAATTTTGTTTTAGTAATTTGAATAAGAAGTGCCAAGAGATCAGGGGAAATGTTTGAGGGCGGGTTTTGAAATGTTCCTCCTCAGCACCTCCCTGGTCAAAACACTGTATCCAGTAGAAATGACCCTGCAACGCACTTAATGTAACTGCTAGTTCACGGACACTGTATAAGTTACAAAGTTAGCGAGTAATTTTTCTTATAAAACTATTTATCTTTTTTTTTCTTTTTTCTTCTCTGATACTATAAGCTACATATAGTATTTATGCCAATTTCATTAAAGCCATCCTCTGTCTCTTAATATTAAGTTTTTTTGTTCTATTTTTTCTTTCAATGATATCCCGTCCTCTTCCCCTCTCTCTCCTAATCTCCTCCTCTCTCTCTCTCTCTCTGCCTTCCCCCTTCTTCCTATTCCTCCCACTCTCCCTCACTGTATCTAGCTCTCTCTTTCCTTCTTCCTATTCCTCCCACTCTCCCTCACTGTATCTAGCTCTCTCTTTCCTTCTTCCTATTCCTCCCACTCTCCCTCACTGTATCTAGCTCTCTCTCTCTCTCTCTCTCTCTCTCTCGCTCTCTCGCTCTCTCTCTCTCTCTCTCTCTCTCTCTCTCTCTCTCTGTCTCTCTCTCTGTCTCTCTCTCTCTGTCTCTCTCTCTCTCTCTCTCTTTCTTTCTATCTCTATTTCTCATTTTCTCGTTCACTATATGTCTCTATCTATCACAATCTTGACATATCTCTGTCTGTCTCTCTCTATCTCTCTCTCTCTTTCTCTCCATCTCCCTCTCTCTTTTTCTGTCTCTCTCTCTCTCTCTCTCTCTCTCTCTCTCTCTCTCTCTCTCTCTCTCTCTCTCTCTCTCTCTCTCTCTCTCTCTCTCTCTCTCTCTCTCTCTCTCTCTCTCTCTTACTTTTCTTTATTTGAATAACTTCATATTTTGTTTTTAGGTGGAACTGACATTATTGGTGTGTTTATGGGTTTTGATTACCAACATCCCAATAACTACGGTTTTATGAAGCCATACCTTGGCTGTTCGATTGAAGTTAGGACCCCAGATGGTAAATACTTATCCCTATAAAAATCTGCGAATTTATTTTAACCTATCGTTATGTAGTCGAAAGTAAAAGTACATAATTAACAATTTATATTTAATGAGTTTAAAAAACAACATTTTGACGCAAAATTTTGTTCAGCAAAAACTTATCTAATAAGCCTTAAAGTGTGGTTACCAAAAACTTGTAATTTATCTTTTTATCTAAAACTGTAATTATGATCTAAAACTAATTATAATATATCTAAAACTCTAATTAGTATTTATCATGGGTCGAAGGCTCATTCGTTTGTCACTTCCAAAAAATGGTATTTTTTTTCTTTTTTTAAAGTTTTGTTTTGCTTTTTATCGGGTCCTGCAATATTCCCTTGCCATGGAGTCTTGCGAGGGCGATATTTTGTAGCATCATTGCTCTATATTGTTTGTTCAGCAATAATTTCATCAAAATTGAAATGATTTTTTTCTCCCTTTTTTTCTGTGAAAACCAGCAAAATGCTAGTTTTTCATTGAATATAACTGAAATTATATAAGCAATATTCCTCCTTTAGGTTTTTTTGTTTAATATTAACTTTTTAAAAAAATTAAAAAGTATAAGTTTTTTGTGAGGAAATATGCAAACTCACAAAAGTGACCACGCTTCATATTTTAATTGTTTTTTGAATACTTGAAGTCAGGGAGGAAGGGATCTTCGGCAGTAATTGCGCTGAGCCGTTTCACCTCATTTGGCGCACGCTACTACCACAAGCTGCTTAAATGCATATAGAGTTTTTTTTTTATTAAAAATTTTTATTCGCAATATTTCAACAATATTCGATCACGTTTCATTTTAATTGTTCTTAGTCCTTTTAATAGTAGCATCAATGGGGGGAAGGGCAGGATTTTCTCGCCTCGTAGATTCTTTCCCCCTATCTCATCGATTTTTAAAATACGAGCTATAGGGAGATATTTTCGGTGCAAAGTAGAAAAACAGTAAAATCGACAACCCCCCCCCGCGCTCTACCCCCTACATTTTTTTTAATTTACGGAGTACTTTAAGCGTATTATTAGCATGATTCTTGAATTTCAGGTCCAAGGTGCAAATTAGGGGAGAGCGGAGAGCTTGTATTGACTAAGCCAATTCCTAGCTTACCCGTCAAGTTCCTTCACGACGATGATTGGTCCATATATCGCTCCGCCTACTTTAAAAATCAGCCTGGTGTTTGGTCGCATGGGGATCATTGTTTAGTTGGGGAGCATGGTATCAAGATCCTCGGTCGAAGTGATGCGGTGCTGAATCCGAGTGGAGTGCGCTACGGAGCTTCTGAAATCTACAGCATCGGTATTTGTATCTTGTTCATTTTATTAATATTTGTTATAATTGTTGTTTATTATAATGAAAAATAAATTCTCAAATGGGGATAAATCTATTTATTTAAACAGTAAAAAACAGGTAGAAAAGTCCAGATATTTCGATCACATATACAGAGACCGTCATCAGTAGATTTCTACGTCATGAGTAATTCTACTGATGACGGTCGCTGTACATGTGATCGAAATATCTGGACTTTTCTACCTGTTTTTTTTTTTTTTACTGTTAAAATAAATGGATTTATCCTCATTTGAGAATTTTTTTTTGTTTGTCATAGAACGGCAGTGTGGTCTAAGAAAAGAATACCTAATTTGAGCTGTTATGTCGAAAATTTATTATAATTAAAACTGTTGCTATAATTAAAATACAGTGCAGTAATATGGGGTCCATCAAGGATATCTGGCATCGTCAATTCTTTTTAACTATATTATAGATTGAATTATGAAAACCGCACTGAAAGAAGATGATGGTGTCACATTTTCAGCACAAGAAAGAATTGTTGTCATTGAATATGCAGACGATGGTACTTTACTGACAGACTCCGCTCAGAAAGTACAAAATATGATAGAAAGAGTAGCGAATACGGCTAGTGAGACAGGACTCGCGATCAGTATCCCCAAAATGACGTATCTTTCAACCAAAGAGAACACTTCTATATACCTATGTGGAGAACCTTTTGAGAGGGTGGAAGAGTTCAAATACCTAGGATCCTCGATAAATACAAAAGGTGGAGCCACTAGTGAGATTCAAGGCAGGATTAGCAAAGCTTTGTCCGTCTTTGGCCAGCTCCGCAATCTACTTTGGACTAGAAGGGAAATCAACCTTGTGACGAAGTTCAGGATCCACTCAGCATGTGTGAGTTCAATTTTGTTATATGGATGTGTGATTTTGTTATATGGATGTGTCCCTCAAGGCGCAGGAAGAGCGTCAGCTTGACACCTTTGACTGAAAATGTCTACGGGCCATTAGCAACATACGGCTGCCGAAAATAATCAGCAACCAACGGCTGATGAAAGTGTGCAGACAAAAGCGTGACGTTTCCACCATGATCAAGAAAAGACGATTCAAGACGCTAGGTCACGTAATGAGGCGCCAGGAAGAGACGCTGACGCGCCAGGTACTACTAGCAGCCCCCGCTTCCTCATGGAAGAAAACGTGGAAGACAAGTCGTGGCTGGAGTTTATTCGACTACTCACAGAAGACAGAACCCATTTGCTCCATCAGCTTGTGCTCCAGTAGCTTCTTGATGCCGCGTTGGGCTGAATAGCCTATGTCTCGTCTTAAGTAAGTACAGTAATAATTACAGTTTATTACAATTAACACAGGCGATACAACTATAATTACAGTAAAGTGATACATTACTTTGATAAACACAATAGTTATAATTACAGTTTGTTACAGTTAATATTTTTATAATTAAAATACGGCAACAGAAATAATTACAACACTTATAATTATAGTTTATTACGATTAATACAGTTATAACAATACAGCAACTATAAAATAATTACAGTTAATACAGTTTATTAATAGACTCATTTTGTTAATACAGGTTAAAAAATATCAAGTCGTGAATACGTGCTGTCAAGAGTACTTTAATTTGTTGCTTAGGCTACAACAATAATCTGACAAAGGCGGAATTGAATAATTGTTATACAACATGTTGTTATATGATATTGTTATTGTCATATAACAATACAATGTAATATAACAATATAATAATATAACAATAACAATGTCATACAATGTTATTGTCATATAACAATGTTATACGACTGTTGTTATACAAGAAGAATCTTTCAAAAGTGAAAATAATTGTTGTAAAACAGTTTGCTATACAACATTGTTATACAACAATAACTGTAAAAACAGGGTGCATGGATATGTACGCTGTTCTCGGACAAATGCTAATAAAACTGGTTTTTATTCAGTAATATAACAATAACATTTTTTTTATCTGAAACGCTGAAAGTTTAAGAAATTATAAATCTAATACAAATGACAAAATTATTGTTCCAATCACCTGAATCGTTCAAGCACCTATTGTTTCCACTAAACTGCAAGCTACTCTATAGGCCAATTTTCAATATTCAACAAGGAGGGGATTTTAATGTTAATTTTAATAGATTTTGATCTTTAACCTAAAAAGCTAAGTCCAACTCACGTTTTAGTCGTTAGCTAGAAGTAACTATTATTAAGTTAACAGTTTTACCTAAAATAAAAAATATTCGTTATCTCGAAAGATTGAAACAAATATTATGCTAGCACCTTCTGTTTTCAGGAAACTGCAAATTGCACTGATGGATTTGCTGCAAGATGATGGGTGACAGGGTAGTTTTTTTATTGGGCGGGGGGGGGGGTAATTGTTCCCCTTAGATTTTGAAGTGAAACTTTTTTGTTTTTGTTTTTTTTTTTATTGAAGATGGTCGAAACAAAAGTACACCCCACCCCTGCATTTGCGAAATACTCTGTTTTGTATCCTCATTAGAAAAAAAAATTCAAACATGTCCCTCCCTTCATTATCGTAAATTGGCGCTCCTGGTAGGCCAGGGCTGAGTCCCCATCTTCTGTCGAATTATTTCTGATCGTCTAATGTTCAGTTTCAAGCTCCCGCCATTTACCCGTGCCACAGCCATTTAAACATTTGCCTCTCAATTACTTGGACTATCTGTCTTGGCTTTTCTCTTTCTACAATTAGCCATGTCCTGATGTAACCTACTGCAAAATAGTTGATAACTTGATTTCTTTTATGCATTTATGAATGCTAAAAGACGTGAACTACCACTGTATATGAAAGCGTAATGGATGAATACCCCACCCCCCTGGAAATTCTGGGAAGGTTAATTGACTCCTTCTTTCGCAAACCCTTCTCCCTTGAGGAGTGGCACCCCTTTAGGTGGAGAAAGTCAGAAAACTGTCACGGGTTGGTTTTTTTTCAGGCGTTTTATGCTGAAACGGTTTGTTAATAATAGTATTAGTATGACATGACAATCAAGTGCGCAGAAAAGACAAGAACTAAAGGAAGAGTCTGATCTTTTCTTTTCGTTATAAATTTAAAAGCCTTGAATTTTAAAAAATCCCTTTCAATTGTATCTTATTTTAAAAAAATGGAAAAGAAAAATCAATTCACAATCAAAAATTAGTTATAACACTTTTATGGTATAATAACTAGCATAACTAGCATAACGGAATATACTATATGACTAATATAATATGACTGATATCAAGGAGGCACACTTGTGCCTCTATAAAGAGGTGACCCACCACAATGTTAAGCGATTTCAGGTCCTAGAGGTCGCAGAGAGACGGCGGTAATCGCATTTTGTAGCCCAAGCTCAAACTAAGAAACTTGCAAAATTTCATCCTTTTCCGACTTTATCTTCATGGGGTAAACTGGGCCGGAAGTTTCGACCCTCCCACCACAGCCCCCCTTTAACGTTGTTTGATTGGGCTGAAATTTAGAGGTTAAGCTTTCCTAGGGCCCGGGAGCTTATCCTCGAAATTTCAGCTCAATCCGATCACTCCTTCCCTGTTTTCCAAAAAACAAATATAGCCACACAATGTTCATTTCTCTTTTTTTTTTATCAGCCACGCCTACAGGCCACAGTTGGCAACGGATCCGATCCGGGTGAATCAGGACTCATTCGAACCGGAATTCGACATTTTAGGGCCTTTTGATATTTTCAGACCGAAAAATTATCCCCAGAATTTAGATTTACGAAAACCTTATTTTCCTGTAATCGTCCATATTAATTTTTCCCACCACAACCTCCCTTTAATGTTGTCTGATCGGACTGAAATCTAGAGGATAAGCTTTCCTGGGGCCTGGGAGCTTATCCTCGGAATTTCAGCTCAATCTGATCACTCCTTCTCTGTTTTCCAAAAACCAAATATCAAGTTTCGTGGGAATTTGCTTGCGTCGAAAATAGCTTCCATTTACTAAAATAATTACGAGTGTGTCTGTTTAGTCCAGCGCTTGATACTCCAGACTGTCAGGCGGAAAACCCGGATTCGAATCACCGTTAGAGCCAATTCTTTAAATACTGAATTTAAACTTTAAAAAAGAAAATCAGTTTCTTTTTTTAAATTATTTGAAAAAAATTACGTTTTCTAAAAAGTTAAAGAGACTGAGTTACAAGGTCGACCCTTAAAACGTACAGGGATTAGGAGGCACAGTTGGGGGGCTGTTAAAGAGGCTGAGTCACAAGTTCGAACCTTAAAACGTACAGGGATTAGGAGGCACAGTTGGGAGGCTGCCGCCCCCCAAACCCCCCGCTTTCGCACCCTTTAAATATAAAAAAAATGTCTTTAAACTGAAAGTAAGGAGCGACATTAAAACTTAAAACGAACAGAAATTATTCCGTATATGAAAGGGGCTGTGCCCTCCTCAACGACTCGCTCTTTACGCTAAATTTTTTATTGTTTAAAAAAAATAGTTGTTAGAAATTCAAACTTTAGCGTAAAGAGCGAGGCGTTGAGGAGGGGACAGCCCCTTTCATATACGGAATAATTTCTGTTCGTTTTAAGTTTTAATGTCGCTCCTTACTTTCAGTTTAAATAATTTTTTTTATATTTAAAGGCTGCAAAAGCGGGGAGTTTGGGGGGCGGCAGCCCCCCAACTGTGCCTCCTAATCCCTGTACGTTTTAAGGTTCGACCTTGTAACTCAGCCTCTGTAACTCTTTAGAAAACGTAGTTTTTTTCAAATAATAACTAAATATAACAATGTAAAAATGTAATATCTTTACGATAAGTTTCGGTTTGAAGTTTCAGTTCAAAAATTCTGAGAATTTTTTTTCTCTTCATTGAAAAAAATTAAATCAAAAACTTTTTTATTTTGAAAAATAACTAGCAATTGATTCTTCTTTCAAAAAATCGAAAAAAAATCCTCCCTACATTTTCTTGGTCACATCCTTATCTCTAGAAGTCCCCAGGTTATATAGAAGCAGCTCCCAATCAATCATCCAATTTGATTCTGCGACAATGTCCTCCCATTATGGCTGGAAGGTGGTTTGCTGGCAAGGCTGTTTTCAGGGGGAGGCGTTACAGTGTTTGAGCTCCCTCCCCCTAACATTTTATCTGACTCATAAAAACGTAACAAGAATGCATATACACAAATTTTTGATGCGTCTTTTATAGTTTTTTTGTGTAACCCCCCCCCCCCTTCCAAAGAAAATACACCCATTGAACATTAATCCTGGATGCACCCTTGCATGGAGGTTTTGCAAATTGTTGTGAAAGGTCGGTCTGTGGATATTTCTGGGTATACTTCTACGACGGAATGCTTGGGGTTGTCAATGTGGTGTCTAGTTTTCTTCTTCTGTGATTGACACTTGATTAAATTGAATTACTTGGGAATGCTGATTTTTATTTGAGAATGGCATGGCTTATGGTTTTATTGAAGCGCATGTGAATTCAAAAGCTGATGGAAAAGGTAAACGGGTTCAACTAAACCCTTCCCAAAATTTTAACGATCACATTATTCTGGGAAATGTACTTTTGTGTTTCGAACGAGCACGAGCACGTTCGCCTTTTGCTTTAGCGATACATATAGAGAACGCATTTTGGGCTAACTAGCCTATACTTATACATCATTTTTTGTTCTTTAATTCTGTTGGGATGATTGTGTTTCAAACTTGAAAACACAAATCAAATCAGAAATATGAGCTTAATCAGGAATACACACCTTTTTTTATTTTTTTTTTAATCTTATTCAGTACAGAAGGGCACATTGTTAAATTTTCTTAAAAAGTTAATGTTTTTGTTATCCAACACGCCCAAATGTTCTAAAAAAAAAAAAAGGTTTAGAAACTTTTCTTTGGATATAGTTTGTGGTCAAAATGTTTGTATTTTCGAAATCATTGTAAAGTTTTCTCGAATATATATTTCAATTCTTGTACCGCAAAATACTTCAACTTTGTTTCTGGTTGTTATCATAGGCAGCGCGCTAGCGCTGCCTAAGTAAAGAACGATGTGGGCACAGAGTGTTTTTTCCCTACCCGGGCACTTCGTATCGAAGGAGTTGTTGTAGAAACTTAAAAAGGGCTCATTCGATTGGAAATTGGAGTGGCTACTGCCCTTTTTAATAGTCGAAAGTGATTGAAGGGCAACTAGCCCCCCCCCACGCCCATCAATCTCATCAAAAGATCCAAGCACCAATTTGAGATAGCCATTTTTTTGAGGGTTGTTTATTTACAGATCTGTAAAATATTGTTGGAGAGGATAAACACGTCAAAGGGCACGGGTGTTAAACTATGCCCAGGGGATATATAAGGCTTTTATAAAAGGCATTGTCCTAGAAACTTCAAAACAACCTCTTTCGATTGGAAATTCGGAGAGATAGTACCCACTTCAGTAGTTGAAAGTGATTGGTGGGCAACTAGCCCCCCCCCCCACGCCCATTAGTCCCCCAAAACCCTCCAATCAACAATTTGAGACAGCCATTTTGTTCAGCGTAGTTGATTTCCTGATAGAAAATATTTTTTTGAGGAAGACACTCCCCCACAACCCTCGGGGAAAGGGTTTTAAGTTATGCCCTGGGGGCTTTAAGGTTTTTATAGAAGGCGTTGTCGTAGAAACTTCAAAACAGGCTCATTCGGTGGGAAATTCAAAGGGCTAGTACCCTTTTTAATAGTCGAAAGTGATTGGAGGGCATCTAGCCCCCCCCCGCCACGCCCATCATTCCCGCAAACACATCCAATCAAAATTTTGAGATAGCCATTTTGTTCAGCGTAGTTGATTTCCAGATAGAAAATGTGTTTTTGAGGACACTCCCCCACATCCCTCAGGGCAAGGGTTTTAAGTTATGCCCTGGGGGTATATAAGGTTTTTTAAGAAGGCGTTGTCGTAGCAAACTTCAATAAAAGCTCAATCGACTGGAAATTCAAAGGGCTAGTGCCCTTTTTAATTGTCGAAAGTGATTGGAGGGCAAATAGCCCCCCCCCCCACACCCATCGTTCCCCCAAACACATCCAATAAACAATTTGAAATGGCCATTTTGTTCAGAGGAGTTGATTTCCAGATAGGGAACATATTTTTCAGGATGACTCTCCCCCACAGGCCTCAGAGCTGAAATAATAAGTTATTCCCTCGGTCCAGAGAAGGTTTTTAGTAAAATCCTTTTCGCAAAAACTTGAAAAAGGACTCATTTGATTGAAAATTTAAAGGGCTAGTGCCCTTTTTGATATTTGAAAGTGATTGGAGGGCAACTAACCCCTCTCTCAGGCCCACCCTTTCCCCAAAAACACCCAATCAAAATTTTGGGATAGCCAATTTATTCAACACAGTTTAAAGTTCTGGAAATTAGGTCTTTGAGGATGATAACCCCCTCACAGCCCTCAGGACAAGGATTGTAATTTATGCCCTGGGGGCATATAAAGTTTTTTATAGAAAGCGTTGTAGTAGAAACTTCAAAAAGGGCTCATTCGATTAGAAGTTAGCTTGTGCGCTTTCTAATAGTCGAAAGTAATTAGAAGGCAACTAACACCCCTTCTATTGCCACCATGTCCCAAAACATCCAAACAAAATTTTAAAGTAGCGAGTTTGTTCCAAGTACTAAAATTCGATGATATTATGCGTTTGAGCAGGATACTCCCCCCAATGTCTTAAGGGCAATGGTTATAAGATATGCCATGTGGGCATAGGAGTTTTTATTGAAATCGTTGTCGCAGAAACTTGGAAAAGGGCTCTTTCGATTGGAAATTCAAAGCGGTAGCGCCCTCTTTAATAGTTAAAAGTGATTTGAGGGCAACTAGCACCCCTCTCTCGCCCATCTTTTCCTCAAACACATCCAGTCAAAATTTTTAGATAGCCATTTTGTTCAGTGTTGTTGATTTCCAGATAGAAATTATGTTTTTGAGAAGGACACTCCCCCACAGCCCTCAGGGCAAGGGTTGTAAGTTATGCCCTGGGGGCATATAAGGTTTTTACTGAGCGCGTCGTTGTAGAATCTTCAAAAAGGGCTCATTCGATTGGGAATTGAAATGGCTAGTGCCCTTTTTAATATTCGAAAGTGATTGGAAGGCAACTAACACCCCTTCCAAGCCTCCCATTTCCCGAAACATATCCACTCTAAGTTTTGAGATATCCATTTTGTTCCACGTTATTTAAAGTTCAGGAAATTATACGCTTGAGGAGGAAATTCCCTCCACAGTCTTCAGGGCAAGGGTTATAAGTTATGCCCCGGGGGAATATAAGGTTTCTATTGAAATGTTTGTCGTAGGAACTTGAAAAAGGGCTCATTCGATTAGAAATTCAAAGGGCTAGTGCACTTTTTAATAGTCGAAAGTGATTTGTGGGCATATAACCCCCCTCTCACGCCCACCTTTTCCCCAAACACATCCAATCAAAATTTTTAGATAGCCATTTTATTCAACGCAGTTGAAAGTTTTGGAAATTAGGTCTTTAAAGATGACAACCCATCCCCCCACAACCCTCCGGACAAGAGCTTTAAGCGATACCCTGGTAGTCTGTAAGGTTTTTTATTGAAATTGATGTTGAAAAACATCAAAGTGCACTCACTCAATCGGAAACTCAAAGGTCTCTAGTCTTTTTAATAGTCGAATGTGATAGAAGGCTAACTAACCCCCCCTCTCACGCCCACCATTTCCCCAAACACATTCAATCAAAATTTTGAGATATCCATTTTGTTCAACGTATTCGAAGGTTGTGGAAATTAGGTCTTTTAGGATGATAACGCCATCAGAGCTTTCAGTGCAAGGGTTGTAAGTTATGCCCTGGGGGCATATAAGGTTTATAAAGAAAGTTGTTGTATAAATTTTAAAAGGGGCTCATTCGATTGGAAATTGAAATTGCCCTTTTTAATAGTCGAAAGTGAGTTGAGATTAATTAACCCCCCCTCTTACACCCTCCATTTCCCCAAACACATTCAATCAAAGTTTAGAGATAGCCATTTTGTTCAACGTAGTTAAAAGTTCTGTAAATTATGTATTTAAGGATGAGAAACCCCCCCAGAGTCCCCAGGGCAAAGGTTGTAAGTTATGCCCTGGGGGCATATAAGGTTTTTAACAACAGAGCTGTCGTAAAAACTTCAAATGGGGCTCATCCAATTGAAAATTGAGAGGGTTAGTGCCCTTTTTAATAGTTGAAAGTGATTGGAGTGTAACTAACCTCCCTCTCACTCCCACCCTTCCCCCAAACACATCCGGTCAAAATTATAAGATAGCCGTTTTTTTCACCGTAGTGGAAAGTTTTGGAAATTAGGTCTGTGAGGATGACACTCCCCCTCCCCAGTCCTCAGGGCGACGGTTGTAAGTTATCCCCTGGGGGCATATAAGGCTTTTATTGAAAGCGTTGTCGTAGAAACTTCAAAAGGGCTCATTTGATTGAAAATTGAAAGGGCTAGTGCATTTTTTAATAGTTCAAAGTGATTGGAGAAAGACTAACACCCCTCTCACGCCCACCATTTCCCAGACACATCCAATCAAAATTTTGAGATAGCCATTTTGCTTAACGTGGTTGAAAGTTCTGGCAATAAGGTCTTAAGAGGATGACAACCATCCTCACAGCCCTTAGGGTAATAGTTGTAATTTATGCCCTGGTGGCATATAAGGCGTTTATAGGAAGTGTTGTCGTAGAAACTCAAAAAGGGCCCATTTGATTGAAAATCGAAAGGCCTAGTGCCCTTTTTAATAGTCGAAAGTGATTGGAAGGCTTGACATTTTTATAGTAAAGATCGATGTGGGTATAATGTATTATTTTTTTGTTGTTGTTGTTGTTGTTTGGACCAGGGCACTTTGTATCGAAGGAGTTGTCGAAGGAACTTCGAAAAGGGCTCATTCGATTGAAAATAGAAGGGCTGATGCCCTTTTTAATAGTCGAAAGTGATTGGAGGAAAACTAATCCCCCTCCCACGCCCACCCTGCCATTTGACTTTTTGTTTAAAAACTTAATGTTGCCATAAGATTAAATCAAAATGCACTCTGTTAATGCTAATTCCCAATAAGGCATCTCAGCAGTATCCCAAGAATGACTGAGGGTTTTATGTTCAAACTTTTGGGGCTGCTTCTGCTCTTAAAATTTAACCAAATCAAAATAGCGTAAGTATATCTAAGCTATCAAAGAAAGTAAACAGATTTTTTTGCGAATGGTATCACGTTTTCCATTTCAGGTCAACTAGACGAGGTATGAAACTAAGTTAAACACTTCTATTTGAGTACACATTTTTAAGGGCGATTATTGTGTTAAAAATTGGTGAAATTTTTTCTCCATTGTACAAATAGCAGGCAAAAGTATAAATCTTTTAAAAACACTAAAAGATTTAAAGCATTATCTTCATTTCCTGTGAAAAGATTATGTCAATATAAAACGAACAGAAATTAATTAAAAAAACTTTTTCCACAAAATAAGATTTTCAAAAAAAAGTAAAGAACTCCATTAAACCAAAAATGAGCCAAAATAAAATCAAATAATCTGCCAAGCGTGAAACTACCACAAATCAGCATCGATAAATAAATGAAACTCAAAACGATTAGAAATTACAATAAATAACCGGAGTCCAACTCAAAACGAGCAGAAACTAACATCAATAGGACTCAAAACCCATATACCTTCCCAAGGCCAAAAAATAATTTGCACTTTACGGAAAAAATACTAATGAATGTGCATTGTCAGTTTAATATACACATACTGATATTTAGTAATAAAAATCGTAATATTATTTGATTTATTAAAGTTATAAAAGTAAAAACATTTATATTTTTTCAGTGAAGTTCAATCCTAAAGCAAAATCAAATAAAAGCACATAAAGTAACAAATAAAAAAATTCACCAGCACTGTAGGTGAATCGGCACTGTAGTCCTTGGAAGTTCTGCTCTCCATAGCTTGGTTTCCTAGGTGATGATTTGCAACATCGTATTGGATTACCGAATCCATACACAATCCAAGGTTAGCACATTTTAGGCTTAAATGCATTCTAAGACCACACTGGGTATGAAAGGAAATAATAAAATGAAAAATAAAACCAAAAAGGGTGAGAAAACGAGGATTTTGTCAGCCAGTGGCAAAACATGAAGACGAAGAACAAGCAAATATTTCAACAGGGACCTCCGCCAAGTCGTCCTCAGTGCTAAACAAAAAACAAAAAAAAAAAACAAAAAAAAATCTAACCTTTCGAATTTTACCTGACTTTTTTTTTTTTTTTTTTTTTTTTACGCTGAGGACGACTTGGCGGAGGTCCCTGTTAAAATTTTTAAGACAATTTAAGGTAATATCTTAGTATTATACTGAAAATATTATACTAGGAATACCAAGGATAGTGAAAATCAAGCCTGATTTTTTAAAATGGTGAAGTAGAAACAATATATGTCTCTCTTCTGCATATTATAGTAGCAAGGTCAGTGGAAATTAAGTCCGAATGTTTGAATTAATAAACATTCACCAGCACTGTAAGTGAATCGGCAGTCACGATCAAGATATGCAGTCAGGATCATGTACAGGTTTATGTCTCCCCTATATGTGACATACTACAAGTACGTTTTTGCCAGCATCGGTCAAGAAAACGACCACCCGCCTGAGAGCAGTAAAGAAAGAATGCCCAAAAGAAGAAACTGCAAAAAAAGTCAAAGCTTTAAATCCAGCCCTATCAACCCATGAGAGTTTACTGGGCTAAATCGTAATTTAGCCTTGAAATTTTAAAGAATTTGAAAAATACGTCTTAAATTAAAAAAAGAATCCTAATATAACTTAAAATAATAGGATGAATATATAATAGTTTAGAAACAAATTTGGGTTATACATTTGCACATTAGGGGGTGGGGGTAAAGCATAGCATATATTAACGGCCCTCTGATTACTTTGACTCTTAAAAAGAGCACTAGAACTTCTGATTTACAATCCAATGAGCCCCATCCAAAGTTTATATGACCAGCCTTTCTATAAAAACCTTACGTTCCCCCAGGGTATAACTTAAAACCCTGGCCCTGAGGGCTGGGGGGATTTTTTATCTTCAAAGATACAAAGTGCTAAACAAAAAGAAAAAAAAAAAAAATCTAACCTTTCGAAGTTTACCTGACTTTGTTGTTTTTTTTTTTCTTTTTGTTTTCTTTTTGTTTAGCACTGAAGACGACTTGGTGGAGGTCTCTGTTGGAATATTTGCTTGTTCTTCATCTTCATGTTTTGCCACTGGCTGACAAAATCCTCGTTTTCTACCCCTTTTTTTGGTTTTATTTTTCATTTTATTATTTCCTTTCCTCTCTTAGTTTCATATAACATTTTAGGCTTTTTATCTGAGAGGTGCCACCTGAGAGGTATTCTTAATTACCTCATCGGCACTATTGGTCCAAACACAATTGTTATCTAAGAGAAATAAATTCTCCAACAATTTCTCTTACAAGTATTCGATTTGTTAAAGATATTCTCTAAGAATGTTAGCTAACAGTTTTTATTTTGACGGCGGAAAAACCTTTTAGTTGCAACACTATACAGTGAATATAGACCGTGAAGTGGCAGCACATCAGATGTTATATTGATTGGTGTCATCCGAGAAATGCTCTAAACTTACCTCATCTGCAATGTAGTACTTGTATGATCCTTTATTCCCAATGCTTGGTTGCGTAGGTATTAATTTGTAACTCTTTACAGAGGATACCCCATATATAGGCTATTCCGGTCAGCACATTTTAGGCTATACAAGCTTTTGTTGAAGGGTGATACACCATGTATATTCATTGGGCCTGTTATATTGCTTATTAAAATGTGAGAAGTGTGCTTACTCACATCCCCAGCGCCTTAACACAAAGAAGACTAAATTTCGCAGCCAAGTCTTAGAAGTCCACATATGCAGAGTGTATTATCAAAAGCTGCTTCAGAGGTTATTGCATCGAAGTCTAACCAAAGAGTGCTTGGTTTTAAGTCCAGCGAGATTCGATGAGGTTTCGATCAATCCATCTCCGTGGAAAATGCCCAACGCGCTTAAAAATTGCCTTCGGAAGGAACTGAACCTGCGACCTTCGGAGTAGAATTCCAACAAGCTATGCAGAATTTTATGTTTCCCAATTTGTATTTAAAATTTTTCAGAACAGTTCATCTGAACGTTGTGATAAAAAAAGGATGACAAAATCTCTAAAAGGGTAATAAATAAGGTATAAAAAGAGCGAAGGGTATAAGAGGTAAAGGGTATAAAAGGATGAAGCAATAGGAACTAAACATAAAATCTAAATAACTTTTCTGTTTTCTTACGTATCTCACAATTTTTTTCCAGAATTTGCTCTCCCTCCCAATTTCAGGCTGTCGGGCGGATAAGTTTATTTTTTTCATCGGTACGATATATTTTTGAATATAAGGGAAGGTTTTTTTATGTTTTTTTTAAACATTTTCTCTGTCCCCGCTGAAAAGATTTCTGTGAGTAGCCATAGTGGGTAAACTAATTTTTGGTAATAAGTCTGGCCATGGCTTTATCAAAACTTATATTTTTTTTTTCTAGTTAAAACCATTCCTGGAATAGTTGACAGCCTATGTGTAAGCAAGTTGAGTAAAACAACGGATGAAAAGGTATTTTTATTTCTCAAAATTATGGATAACCATATATTCATTCCATTTAATTCCATTGCAATGATTGTGTTTCAAACTGGAAAGCATAGCTCAAATTGTAAATATGAACTCAATAATGAATAAAAGTAAATTTTTACAAATTTTAATACAGTGCAGAAGGGCACATTCTTAGAATTTCTTAAATTGTTAAAAAAAATTATCCGAAGCGTCCAAATTTGCCAAAAAAAAGTTCAGGAACTGTTCATGAAATACAGTTTGTGGTCAAAATGATTGTACTTTCGAAATCATTGTTAGAGTTTCTCAAATGTATATTTCAGTTCTTGAGGAGCAACAAATTTTAATTTTTTTCTCATTACTAGGGAAAGAAGTCCATGGTGGAGGATATGATAAAGAAAACAGGAAAATAATTACAAGAAAACAGGAAACAGGAAAACAGGCTACAAAAAAAACAGGAAGATAATTATGCTATAGAAGAAGAGTTAATTGTTAAAGCGGAATCAGATAAAAGCACATGAAGTAGTAAAAAAAAAAAAAATTCATGAGAACTGTAGGTAAATCGGCAATGTAGTCCTTGTAATATCCTTTTTTTCCAATGCTTGGTTGCTTAGGTAATGATTTACAACACTTCGCAGTGGATCTCCATATATAGACCATTGAAAATCGTCATATCTTAGGCTATATCTGTTGATGCCATCTGAAAAGTATTCTTACCTACTTCATCGGCACTTTAGTCGTTGTATGATCTTTTTTTGTCCAATGCTTGATTGTGGAGGCAATAATTTGTAAGACTTTACACGGGATGTCCCATATACGGGATGCAGGATTTATATTTCCTAATTTGGATTTTAAATGTTTAGAAATAACTTAATTCGACTTGTTACATTGTTATGAAAAAAGGGTAAAGGGGTAAGCAAAAGTATATGCCTGCCAGGCTATTACTTTAAATTTACCCTACCTTATTACTTTTTACCTTAAAGCAACTAAACACAAAATCTAAATAACATGTCCTATATTTCTCGTATGTTGTTTCTTAGAAATATGCTCTCCCTCCTAATTTTGGGCTGTCGGGCTGACAAGTGAGCTTACTTTTTTCATCGGTGCTGTATATTTTCGGATAGAAGGGGAATTTTTTTTTGTGTTTTTTCGAACATTTTCCCTTTCCCTTCTGAAAAGATGTCTGTGGGTATCCATAGTTGGTAAACTTGATCATGACAATCATCAAAATTGTATAAAAATTTATAATTTTTTTTTCTAGTTGAAACCATCTCTGGAATAGTTGATAGCTTATGTGTAAGCAAGTTGAGTAAAACAACAGATGAAAAGGTATTTTTATTTGTCAAAATGATGGACGGTCATGCATTTACTGACAGTGTTGCAATAGAAATAAAGTCCAGAATTAGATCAGCCTTATCCGCCAGACATGTGCCTCATATAGTGCTTGAAACCCGGGGGATACCCGTAAGTATTTTATTTCTTCCTCTTCTTCTGCTCTTCGTAATATTCTCGTTTCTGTAGTTTCAAAAACTTCAAGTGACTTTCAAGTTCGCCTTACTTTATGAAGCTATTCATAATTCGTGAATCTGGTAAGTTTGTGTGCCTTACGTTGTATTTCAATCTCGAGGAATATAATAAATATTTTTTATATAATAAAATATAATAAAATATAAAAATATAATAAAATAAATATATTCCTTTAAAATAAATATAATAAATTCCTTTCCAATTAAATATGCATTAAGCAAACACATCGAGCTCTGGTCTCTTAATCTGGTCTCTCTAATCTGGTCACAATGGAACCTCTTGGTTGTGTTTTGCGCAAACTGCAAAACGGATCAGGGATATTGCACTGGTTAGTGTTTTAATAGATGTCTCTGCTCTATCTTCTTATCTTTGCCTTTTTTTGCTTTTTTTTCTTCACTTGTCTGAAGACGTTCTTAGTTGTTTTTGTTCCTTTCCAATTACATACGTATTAAGCAAGCACATCGAGCTCTGGTCTCTTAATCTGGTCTCTCTAATCTGGTCACAACGGAACCTCTTAGTTGTGTTCCGTACAAACTGCAAAACAGATCAGGGATATTGCACTGGTTAGTGTTTTAATAGATGGTTCTGCTCAATCTTCTTCTCTTTTTGCCTTTTTTTGCTTTTTTTTCTTCACTTGTCTGAAGATGTTCTTAGTTGTTTGTGTTCCTTTCCAATTACATACGCATTAAGCAAACACAAAAGGCTCTGGTCTCTTAATATGGTCTCTTTAATCTGGTCACAACAGAACCTCTTGGTTGTGTTTTGCACAAACTGCAAAACGGATCAGGGATATTGCACTGGTTAGTGTTTTAATAGATGGCTCTGCTCTATCTTCTTCTCTTTGCCTTTTTTTCTTCACTTGTCTGAAGATATTCTTAATTGTTTGTGGTCCTTTCCAATTACATACGCATTAAGCAAACACATCGAGCTCTGGTCTCTTAATCTGGTCTCTCTAATCTGGTCACAACGGAACCTCTTAGTTGTGTTCCGTACAAACTGCAAAACAGATCAGGGATATTGCACTGGTTAGTGTTTTAATAGATGGCTTTGCTCTATCTTCTTCTCTTTTTGCCTTTTATTGCTTTGTTTTCTTCACTTGTCTGAAGATGTTCTTAGTTGTTTGTGTTCATTTCCAATTACATACGCATTAAGCAAACTTATCGAGCTCTGGTCTCTTAATCTGGTCTCTCTAATCTGGTCACAACGGAACCTCTTGATTGTGTTTCGCACAAACTGCAAAACGGATCAGGGATATTGCACTGGTCAGTGTTTTAATATATGGTTCTGCTCTATCTTCTTCTCTTTTTGCCTTTTTTGCTTTTTTTTCTTCACTTGTCTGAAGATGTTCTTAGTTGTTTGTGTTCCTTTCCAATTAGATACGCATTAAGCAAACACATCGAGCTCTGGTCTCTCTAATCTGGTCACAACGGAACCTCTTAGTTGTGTTCTGTACAAACTGGAAAACAGATCAGGGATATTGCACTGGTTAGTATTTGAATAGATGGCTCTGCTCTATCTTCTTCTGTTTTTGCCTTTTTTGATTTTTTTTTTCTTCACTTGTCTAAAGATGTTCTTAGTTGTTTGTGTTCCTTTCAAATTACATACGCATTAAGCAAACACATCGAGCTCTGGTCTCTTAATCTGGTCACAACGGAACTTCTTAGTTGTGTTCTGTACAAACTGGAAAACAGATCAGGGATATTGCACTGGTTAGTATTTGAATAGATGGCTCTGCTCTATCTTCTTCTGTTTTTGCCTTTTTTTTCTTTTTTTTTTCTTCACTTGTCTAAAGATGTTCTTAGTTGTTTGTGTTCCTTTCCAATTACATACGCATTAAGCAAACACATCGAGCTCTGGTCTCTAATCTGGTCACAACCGAACCTCTTGGTTGTGTTTCGCAAAATTGCAAAACGGATCAGGGATATTGCACTGGTTAGTGTTTTAATAGATGGTTCTGCTCAATCTTCTTCTCTTTTTGCCTTTTTTTGCTTTTTTTTCTTCACTTGTCTGAAGATGTTCTTAGTTGTTTGTGTTCCTTTCCAATTACATACGCATTAAGCAAACACAAAAGGCTCTGGTCTCTTAATATGGTCTCTTTAATCTGGTCACAACAGAACCTCTTGGTTGTGTTTTGCACAAACTGCAAAACGGATCAGGGATATTGCACTGGTTAGTGTTTTAATAGATGGCTCTGCTCTATCTTCTTCTCTTTGCCTTTTTTTTTCTTCACTTGTCTGAAGATATTCTTAATTGTTTGTGTTCCTTTCCAATTACATACGCATTAAGCAAACACATCGAGCTCTGGTCTCTTAATCTGGTCTCTCTAATCTGGTCACAACGGAACCTCTTAGTTGTGTTCTGTACAAACTGGAAAACAGATCAGGGATATTGCACTGGTTAGTGTTTGAATAGATGGCTCTGCTCTATCTTCTTCTCTTTTTGCCTTTTTTTTCTTTTTTTTTCTTCACTTGTCTAAAGATGTTCTTAGTTGTTTGTGTTCCTTTCCAATTACATACGCATTAAGCAAACACATCGAGCTCTGGTCACAACGGAACCTCTTAGTTGTGTTCTGTACAAACTGGAAAACAGATCAGGGATATTGCACTGGTTAGTGTTTGAATAGATGGCTCTGCTCTATCTTCTTCTCTTTTTGCCTTTTTTTGCTTTTATTTTCTTCACTTGTCTAAAGATGTTCTTAGTTGTTTGTGTTCCTTTCCAATTACATACGCATTAAGCAAACACATCGAGCTCTGGTCTCTTAATCTGGTCACAACGGAACCTCTTAGTTGTGTTCTGTACAAACTGGAAAACAGATCAGGGATATTGCACTGGTTAGTGTTTGAATAGATGGCTCTGCTCTATCTTCTTCTCTTTTTGCCTTTTTTTGCTTTTTTTTCTTCACTTGTCTAAAGATGTTCTTAGTTGTTTGTGTTCCTTACCAATTACATACGCATTAAGCAAACACTTCGAGCTCTGGTCTCTTAATCTGGTCACAACGGAACTTCTTAGTTGTGTTCTGTACAAACTGGAAAACGGATCAGGGATATTGCACTGGTTAGTGTTTGAATAGATGGCTCTGCTCTATCTTCTTCTGTTTTTGCCTTTTTTTGCTTTTTTTTCTTCACTTGTCTAAAGATGTTCTTAGTTGTTTGTGTTACTTTCCAATTACATACGCATTAAGCAAACACATCGAGCTCTGGTCTCTTAATCTGGTCTCTCTAATCTGGTCACAACGGAACTTCTTAGTTGTGTTCTGTACAAACTGGAAAACAGATCAGGGATATTGCACTGGTTAGTGTTTGAATAGATGGCTCTGCTATATCTTCTTCTCTTTTTGCCTTTTTTTGCTTTTTTTTTCTTCACTTGTCTAAAGATGTTCTTAGTTGTTTGTGTTCCTTTTCAATTACATACGTATTAAGCAAACACATCGAGCTCTGGTCTCTAATCTGGTCACAACCGAACCTCTTGGTTGTGTTTCGCAAAATTGCAAAACGGATCAGGGATATTGCACTGGTTAGTGTTTTAATAGATGGCTTTGCTCTATCTTCTTCTCTTTTTGCCTTTTTTTGCTTTGTTTTCTTCACTTGTCTAAAGATGTTCTTAGTTGTTTGTGTTCCTTACCAATTACATACGCATTAAGCAAACACATCGAGCTCTGGTCTCTTAATCTGGTCACAACGGAACCTCTTAGTTGTGTTCTGTACAAACTGGAAAACAGATCAGGGATATTGCACTGGTTAGTGTTTGAATAGATGGCTCTGCTCTATCTTCTTCTCTTTTTGCCTTTTTTTGCTTTTTTTTCTTCACTTGTCTAAAGATGTTCTTAGTTGTTTATGTTCCTTTCCAATTACATACGCATTAAGTAAACACATCGAGCTCTGGTCTCTTAACCGGGTCTCTCTAATCTGGTCACAACGGAACTTCTTAGTTGTGTTCTGTACAAACTGGAAAACAGATCAGGGATATTGCACTGGTTAGTGTTTGAATAGATGGCTCTGCTCTATCTTCTTCTCTTTTGCCTTTTTTGCTTTTTTTTTCTTCACTTGTCTAAAGATGTTCTTAGTTGTTTGTGTTCCTTTCCAATTACATACGCATTAAGCAAACACATCGAGCTCTAGTCTCTTAATCTGGTCATAACGGAACCTCTTGATTGTGTCTCGCACAAACTGCAAAACGGATCAGAGATATTGCACTGGTTAGTGTTTTAATAGATAGCTCTGCCCTCTCTTCTTCTCTTTTTGCCTTTTTTGTTTGTTTTCTTCACTTGTCTGAAGATGTTCTTAGTTGTTTGTGTTCCTTTCCATTTACATACGCATTAAGCAAACACATCGAGCTCTGGTCTCTTAATCTGGTCTCTCTAATCTGGTCACAACGGAACTTCTTAGTTGTGTTCCGTACGAACTGCAAAACAGATCAGGGATATTGCACTGGTTAGTGTTTTAATAGATGGCTTTGCTCTATCTTCTTCTCTTTTTGCCTTTTTTGTTTGTTTTCTTCACTTGTCTGAAGATGTTCTTAGTTGTTTGTGTTCCTTTCCATTTACATACGCATTAAGCAAACACATCGAGCTCTGGTCTCTTAATCTGGTCACAACGGAACCTCTTAGTTGTGTTCTGTACAAACTGGAAAACAGATCAGGGATATTGCACTGGTTAGTGTTTGAATAGATGGCTCTGCTCTATCTTCTTCTCTTTTTGCCTTTTTTTGCTTTTTTTTCTTCACTTGTCTAAAGATGTTCTTAGTTGTTTATGTTCCTTTCCAATTACATACGCATTAAGTAAACACATCGAGCTCTGGTCTCTTAACCGGGTCTCTCTAATCTGGTCACAACGGAACTTCTTAGTTGTGTTCTGTACAAACTGGAAAACAGATCAGGGATATTGCACTGGTTAGTGTTTGAATAGATGGCTCTGCTCTATCTTCTTCTCTTTTTGCCTTTTTTGCTTTTTTTTTCTTCACTTGTCTAAAGATGTTCTTAGTTGTTTGTGTTCCTTTCCAATTACATACGCATTAAGCAAACACATCGAGCTCTAGTCTCTTAATCTGGTCATAACGGAACCTCTTGATTGTGTCTCGCACAAACTGCAAAACGGATCAGAGATATTGCACTGGTTAGTGTTTTAATAGATAGCTCTGCCCTCTCTTCTTCTCTTTTTGCCTTTTTTGTTTGTTTTCTTCACTTGTCTGAAGATGTTCTTAGTTGTTTGTGTTCCTTTCCATTTACATACGCATTAAGCAAACACATCGAGCTCTGGTCTCTTAATCTGGTCTCTCTAATCTGGTCACAACGGAACTTCTTAGTTGTGTTCCGTACGAACTGCAAAACAGATCAGGGATATTGCACTGGTTAGTGTTTTAATAGATGGCTTTGCTCTATCTTCTTCTCTTTTTGCCTTTTTTGTTTGTTTTCTTCACTTGTCTGAAGATGTTCTTAATTGTTTGTGTTCCTTTCCAATTACATACGCATTAAGCAAACACATCGAGCTCTAGTCTCTTAATCTGGTCATAACGGAACCTCTTGATTGTGTCTCGCACAAACTGCAAAACGGATCAGAGATATTGCACTGGTTAGTGTTTTAATAGATAGCTCTGCCCTCTCTTCTTCTCTTTTTGCCTTTTTTGTTTGTTTTCTTCACTTGTCTGAAGATGTTCTTAGTTTTTTGTGTTCCTTTCCATTTACATACGCATTAAGCAAACACATCGAGCTCTGCTCTCTTAATCTGGTCACATCGGAACCTATTAGTTGTGTTCTGTACAAACTGGAAAACAGATCAGGGATATTTCACTGGTTAGTGTTTTAATAGATGGCTCTGCTCTATCTTCTTCCCTTTTTGCCTTCTTTTGCTTGTTTTTCTTCAATTGTCTGAAAACGTTCTTAGTTGTTTGTGTTCCTTTCCAAATACAGACGCATTAAGCAAACACATCGAGCTCAGGTCTGTTATTCTGGTCACAACGGAACCTCTTGATTGTATTTCGCACAAACTGCAAAACGGATCAGGGATATTGCACTGGTTAGTGTTTTAATAGATGGCTCTGCTCCATCTTTTCTCTTTTTGCCTTTTTTGTTTGTTTTCTTCACTTGTCTGAAGATGTTCTTAGTTGTTTGTGTTCCTTTCCAATTACATACGCATTAAGCAAACACATCGAGCTCTGGTCTCTTAATCTGGTCACATCGGAACCTATTAGTTGTGTTCCGTACAAACTACAAAACAGATCAGGGATATTGCACTGGTTAGTGTTTTAATAGATGGCTTTGCTCTATCTTCTTCTCTTTTTGCCTTTTTTTGCTTTGTTTTCTTCACTTGTCTGAAGATGTTCTTAATTGTTTGTGTTCCTTTCCAATTACATACGCATTAAGCAAACACATCGAGCTCTGGTCTCTTAATCTGGTCTAAATCAACTTAAACTCGAAGCTCTTGACACAAATAAGTCAATATACCCAGGTGATATCCCTACCAAATTGATTGTGGAATGTGCCCAGTATTTAAGTGTACCTCTAACTGCTATTTATAACCAGTGTTTTGTAGATGGTATTTTTCCAGTGTGTTTTAAACGAGCTATTATATCTTCTATACCGAAAACTAACACCCCAAAAGTTCCCTCTGACTTGAGGCCAATGTCAAAAACCTCCGTTTTCTGTAAAATCTTTGAGAGTTTTTTACCTTTTCCCTATTAACAATATTCATGATAAAATCAACCCAATTGAGTTTGCCCTAAGGCCAAATCAAATCAAGATGCATTACTTAATTTGTATACTTGATAGTATTTTCAAACATCTTGAGTTGAATAGTTCCTATATTGAGGCTGTTTCTGCTGATATTAGCAAAGCCTTCCACAATTTGGATCATCATACATTTATAGATAATGCAAAGGCTTTAGGTTCAAGAAATTTTATTTTACAAATGTTACCTAGCGCTTTGTCAGGCCATGAACAATTTAAAGGCCTCCCTAATTGGGATTCATCAGGTTTTTCCTGGATTTCCTGTGGAGCACCTCAAAAGACTAAGTTAGGTCCTTTAGCATTTTTAATTGTTTTTAATAATGTTTTACCAATTTTTGGCAACTTTTAAATTTGCGGATGATTTGACATTACGGAACCTTTGTCAAACATCTAATACTTTGAATGTTACACTCGATTCACTCATTAACAATTTAAAGAATTAGCTTGACAATGCTAAACTCAACTTAAGCATACCCAAAAGCAGTTTCATGTTATTTTATTTTATTTTAAATATACCCCCTATCAATATTTACCGTTGCATACCAAATTTAAATACTGTTAAACTGCTTGGTGCGCAGTTGGACAACGACCTTAAATGGAACTCCCACATTTCCCACTTATTTAAGTCAGGTAGTTGTTCTCCTTAAAAATTTATCCCTTCTAGAACGGTTCTCCACATCAATCCAAAACCTTAAAATAATTTATTGTTCTTATATAAGACCCTGTCTGGAATATGCTTGCCCTGGGTTGACCAAAGACCAATGTTCTAAAATTGAAAGTATTCAAAAAAGAGCAATAACAATTATTCTGGGGACGGTTTATACTACATACGATGAAGGTTTGGCTAGACTTAAACTTATTATATTGGAATCACGACGTCACATCCTTACCATGAAGTTTGGTCACAAGTGCCTTAGTTCTGGCGATCATCGACGTTTTCTCCCGCCCTTTAAAGAAAATCCCCCAATCCTTCCTAATACAAGACTCAATGCTCGTAGAGCTCCAAATACCCAACTGAACCTGTGTCCCCAAATGTTGACCATGAGGTACAAAAACTCTTTTGTCCCCTATTTTGTTTCCCATTTTAATAATTGATATAACTTTTGTTTTATGTTTATCCCCTAACATCTGTTTTATTATTGATTCAATTTTTGTTTTATGTTTATCCCCTAACTTCTGTTTTGTTATTGTAATTCTGACGTACTTATGCTAGCTTTTGTGCTATTTTAGCCAAATAAACCATATTCTATTCTATTCCAAATTCTATACATTTACTTGTTTATTGTATTAATTCATGTTTTTTAAATTTAAAATTTTTGCGTTTCTTGTTGGACTCTGTATCTGACAACTATCTAAATCACTCACTGCAATATAACTGTGCATTCTAGTTTTTTTTTCATATATATTTTTATATATATTATATTTTTTATTATATTATATATTATATTTTTATTATATGTATATATATATATATATATATTTTTTATAATAAATATGATTTGGAAATCGATTTACTAAGATCAATCAAGTTCTGATTGTAAAAAGGCCATTAGCCTGCCAGTGGCAGTTAGAACACAGATAAAATAGTGGTTGGAGAAATGGGGCACATTAGAGATGCGAGAAAATGAGAGTGGTAGCGAAAAATTCCTGTCAGACCTTAGAGTTATCACCTAAATTATTTTTTCAATTTTTCAATTTTTTTTCAACTAACTATCAATTTCAATATATTTCAGTGTACATTTAATTTATTCGGTTTATTTCTGCATTCGGTTTATTAAGTATTTAAGTATTCAGTTTTTTACATTATTCAGTTTATTTCAGTATACATCCAGTGGAAAGAAGATGGAAACGATAGTGAAAAATATTTTAAGTCATTTGCCTGTGAAGAACACCTCATCTGTCTCCAATCCTGAATGCCTTGATTATTACCATAGTCTTGCTGAAAATTATCAGTAGAATCAGAATAATTTCTAATTAGAACAGAATAGATTCTAATTAGAATAGAATCAGTAATTAAATAGGAACTTCAATTAATATAATCTTTTTCAAGGATAGTACAAAGAGTATGGGCAACTATCAAGGATGAAAACTTGTACTAGTGCCATCAAATAAAAACTGCCAACGTCATCTAGCATGTGGCGACACTAGTTTTTTTTTTAAGCTCTTGAATTATTTTTCTGTGAAAAACTGAGATCAAAAACTTACTACTACCCTAATTTTACCAATTGCATTCATTAAATTAATGATGCTTATTATTACACTGAAAAAATACCAAGTGTCGCCAATAGATAGATGTTGTTTATAGTTTTTTCTTTCGACACTAGCGCCAATTTCATTCATAGAAGTTACCAATACCCTTTTGGATAGTATTTAAAAGTCTATTTCAAATTTTAGATTTATAATATAGTGCTATAGGCTTTCGTACAGGAGAAGGGTTAATACAACTGTACTACAGTCAACAGAATTGTCCTTTTTCCGTCCTATAGCGTAATATTTTACCTTACGAGGAGGGGGAGTGTGTTATAAAAACGTTATAAATAAAGCAACATGCTTTTATTATCAAATATCTTTGAAAAGACTACTGAATGAAAAGACATTAAATTGTGCAAAGAGTAAAAAACTGGGAGTTGCAAAAATATTTGTATATATTTTAACTAGTGATTACAACGATTCAAAAACCTCAAATAAGAAAACCAAAAGTATGAAGCTAAGTAAATATCGTTGTTAGAAATCGGACTTGCTTCAATAATCAAATATCTTTGAAAAGACTGTAAATTGTTTCAAATTGTCTGCGGTTAGAAGACAAGCGACAATGACAATCCATTTAGGCGGCGAAGCCACCGGGCTCCTGGTAATATATATATATTTATATACATATGTATAAATATATATATCTATATATAAACATATGTTTGAGTAATAATTGTGTATGTATATATCTATATATTCTATTTCTCAAAAATTGCTCCATATTTTTTTGGGAAAATTGGTATCTAGGGATATTTTCGCATAAAAAACGATCTAGATAGGTCAGAAGTCTGAGAAAAATCGTTAAGAACCTGAATTTTGGAGCAATATCAAAATTTAAAACGAACATAAATTATTACGTACACGAGGTGGGTCCCCCCCCTCAACACATCGCTCTTTACGCTTAAGTTTTGTAGTACTTTTGAAAAAGCTTCATTATGTTCCAATTACACGTCTCTTGTCTTTCAGGAGTTGTTCTCAAAAAATTGGAACAAAATTCAAACTTTAGCGTAAATAGCGAGGTGTTGAGGAGGGGCAACCCCCATCATATACGCAATAAGTTCTATTCGTTTTAAGCTTTAATGTTGCTCCTTACTTTCAGTTCGAAAACTTGTTTTTTTAATTTAATTTCTGGTCGTTTTTTAAATAATAACAAGGAAATATGGCTCCACCTCCATGGAAAAATCCCCACTCCCCATGCAAATATCCTCTAGACAATTCAATCCCGGTGAAAATTTAGTCGGCAAAAAGAAAGTAAGACAAAAATAATTTCGTATAGGAATTCTGGCAAATTCCCCCAGTATAAAATTTTCAAATAAGTAGAACAACAGGGAAATTTTTATATAAGACAGTGGAACGCAACTTTAAATGAATATTTCGACCCTATATCCAAGGGCCGTCCTCAGCAAAACAGACGAAGAGAATAAAAAACAATATGAAAGAAACTTATATTAAAATTCACTCATTAAAACTAAAAGTTTTTTTAAAATGTTTTAAAACAGCCCTAATATCATTACTTCAAGGAAGTTCAACTCGGACTGGTACACCAAACGAAATGGGCAGAGAAAAATTCATTCAGATGGAATTAAAATGCTCACAGACAAGATTTTGAAGCTAATCTCGCCTTTTAGCAGCTAACCTTGATCGTCTATCTGTAATAGGTTGACTGAAGTTAGTTACTGGTTTTTTAATATAATTAGATAAATCATTTTTAATTAGATTTGTGTATAGGGCATTAAGTGAATATTCCCCCAAATCTCTATTTAAAGAAATATTACTATTTATTTTTATTTCAATTTCAATTGCCTCACGAACAACCTGTTTTATGCCTAAATCATTGCTAATAAGGCCAATTCTTCACAAGTTCATTCGTTAAAGGAATTTGATAAACCCCTCTTTGGCGAGTAACTGGGGTTATATCTTTACCAGAATTTAAGAAATTCATGATTTTAAAATTATTTGTAAATACGACATAAAAATTATTTTGTGTGTAAACTTTTTTTAAACTTGTAGTGACTTTTGGAATATATCGAAGTTAAATTATATTTGAGGGCTTGAAGGGAACTTCACTCTGCAAAAGACCCTTAACTTTACGGGAGTGTCTTACCAATCTTCGGCTAATTGTATTGTTAATAAAGACAATAGGATAACCGTTTCCAAAAAGTATGTCTCTAATAAAATTTAGTTAATCTGTGATGTAAGATTCAGAGCAAATGTTTAAGGCACGGTCAACAAGAGATGTAACAACACCTCTTTTAACTTGTGGGGGGTGATTGGATTTAAAATGTAGATATCTGTTATTTTGTGTAGGTTTTCTGTAAATTGTAAAATTCAGTTTATCAATGTCGCGAATAATTAAAACATCCAGAAACGGTAATTTATTTCCATTTTAAATTTCTAAGGTAAATTGTAAATTTCGGTCATAAGTATTAAGGTGATCTAGAAAGCCCCTAAGTTCATTTTCCCCATAATTCCAGAGCGATATTACATCATCCATATAACGCCCCTAATATCCATGTTTTGAAAAAATATGAATTTAAGGCCCAATTTTCAAGATGTTCTACATAAATGTTCTTTTTTTATGTTGGTAGAACCCATCAAAATTTAGAAAAACGCCTGCAACAACACAAAGATGACATAACTAAAGCTTTAAATTCTAATAGTACAAATATTTCCCTCGATTCGACATTAAGCAGTAACATATATGATAACCCTAGTCATAAAATGCTTTTTGAAGAAACTTGCCTTATTAGCAATGATTTAGGCATAAAACAGGTTGTTCGTGAGGCAATTGAAATTAAAATCAAAATTAATAGTAATATTTCTTTAAATAGAGATTTGGGGGAATATTCACTTAATACTCTATACACAAATCTAATTAGAAATGATTTATCTATTTATATTAAAAAACCAGTAAACAACTCCAGTCAACCTATTACAAATAGATCATCAAGGTTAGCTGCCAAAAGGCGAAATTAGCTTTAAAATCTTGTCGGTGAGTATTTTAATTCCATCTGAATGAATTGTTTTCTGTCCACTTCGTTTGGTGTACCAGTCCGGGTTGAACTTCCTTGAAGTAATGATATTAGGGCTGTTTTAAAACATTAAAAAAAAAAAAACCTTTCATTTTTAACGATTGAATTTTAGTGTTAGTTTCTTTTAAATTGTTTTTTATTCTCTTCGTTTGTTTTGCTGAGGACGGCCCTTGAACATAGGGTTGAAATATTCATTTAAGGTTGCGTTCTACTGTCTTATATAAAAATTTCCCTGTTGTTCTACTTATTTGTTTATTATGGAAAGGCAGTGTGGTCTTCGTCGCTATTTGTATAAAATTTTCCCTAAAAATTTCACCCGATGGGAAATACCCCCCCTCCCACCCGATAAATGTATGCATATTTCACAATAATAAATACTATACGTAAAAAATGGACAAATTTTATAGCTTAAGACCTTTCCCCAGAGGATGTGGGGGGTCATGCTATCTCCAAAGGCATATCCAAGTTATTGGGCCTTTTAACTATGCTGAAACAAATGGCTATCTCAAAATTTTGATCGGACGATTTTGGGAAAAAAGGGGCGTGGGAGGGGGCCTAGCTGCCCTTCAATCATTCCGATCACTTATAAAGGGCACTAGAGCTTTTAATTACTGTTCGAATTAGCCATCCCCTGATATTATACGACCATTGGGTCGATATGATCACCTCCGGAGAAAAAAAAAAAAAAAAAAAAAAAAACGCATCCGCGATCTTTTTTCTGGAAAAAAAACAAACAAATTCCATATTTTTGCAGATAGGAGCTTGAAACCACGACAGTAGTGTTCTCTTATATGCTGAATCTGATGGTGTGACTTTCATTAAGGTTCTTTGATTTTTAGGGGATGATTTTTCCAGGATCGTAGCCAGGCACGTACGCAGGAATTTGTTTCGGGGGGGGGGGGCCAAATCCTTCAAACCCATTATTCTGTGACAAAAATCAGAAAATTATGGGAAAATGAAAAAAATCATGAGATTTCGGGGGGGGGGCCGGGCCCGGAGGCCCCACCTGCGTACGTCCCTGATCGTAGCCTTTGATGGGTAACACTAAACTTAATGAATCTTCTATATTTGGAATCAGCATAATAAGCCAATTCTGTTGATATATCTTTTTCTATAAAAATTTCGTTTTTTTTAGAGTTTCGGTTACTATTGAGCCTCGTCGCTCCTTGTTTACAGTTTGTTACCACGAACTGTTCGTTTGAGTAAGAATAGAAAAGCGCACGGGCCAGCAGCAGAGGATACAAGGAGCACGCCCCTCCTGCTTTGTTTTTTTACTGTGAAGCTTAAGTGGTGTTTTTGAGTTTCAATAAATGAAATAACTATGCTTAACCATTTCAAATATGATAGAGACTATTCGTCTGTATTCTATATTTAGAGACTCTTATTCTATATTTTTCTATTTAAAAATACATTTAATGTTAAAGGTTAGTTACTACTTTCAATAATTTCATAAATTCATTTCTAATACTCTATCTAAGGATGTTTCACTTGATGCATATACTGCTTTTGTAACTTTATTGACTCGTTTCAAACGTCCCCCTATTTAGTTGCAGTTTAGCCAAAAAAGAGTCACCGCCACTTAATTTGGTAATTCAAGAGTTCTTGTTACAATTAGAAGCATAATCTAAAAATTAAAAATTGTAAACAAAACAAACTGACTCGCAAATTGCAATTTATTTATGCTAAAAAGAAAAAGGACTAGTCAAACTGAAATAAAACTTGGGAAAAAATGGTCGGCTAACATTAAATCGATACCAACCTGACAAGACAACTAAGGCTATAAAATCACGGTTGTGGGTTATATCGACAGACAGAGATGCTCTGAGGAAGAAGAACCGAATCAAGTGAATTTCTTAGGGGCTCAAAATCACCGTATCCTGTCAAAAGGTTGTAAGTCCTAAATTAAATTTAGTTTAAGGTCATGTCAATGAATAAAAAAACATTTGAACAAATATTCTTTTAAAACTGATAACTAATTCTTTAATTGAATGAGGTAATTCTTAATTCATTAATATATAAACATCATGGTTTAATTCGTTCAAGGTTATATTAAAGAATTCTCTTAAAATTTAAGCTTTTGCTAAATAGCCGCATCTGAATTCCCCCGTAACTTCAGTCCAAATCTTGATCTTGGAACAAAAATCTAATTTTTATTTAGCAGTTTTGAGAATTGGAAAAGACAGTCAGTGTTTTTACCGAAAAAGCTCCCTGTTTACCCTCCCAAACATTTTTGAAGTATCTTTTTGAAACAGCCTAAATAAAACTAAAAGCCTATATTTTTTCCATCCAAGTTTTATTGAAGTCTGATATTCCTTCCCAACAGTTATATGCTTGCTATCAAAATGGGATATCTTGGCTTCTTGATTTAGTTTTCTTCGTCTATTTCCAAAAAAAAGAACTTTTAAGAAATTAAAAACGCCAAACAAAGTAGTTTAAGCTACAGTGGGAAAGGGGGGGGGGCTTAAACAGTAAGTTAATCATAAATTTGTTTGTCGGGTCTGCAGCAATAGGTGACCTAAAGCCCCCAGAAAATATTCTGCAACGTCCTTGCTCGGACCTCAAAAACTTTCGTCTCAACTCCCTCACGACTCTCTGAGCAATTAAAGTTAAAAGAAAATAAAGTACAAATATATAAAATTAAAATCTCCTTAAATATAACAACATAAATACAACAATAATAGCATTAAACACATATAAAGGCCAGGGGCGTCAAACTAGGGTATTCCTAGGTTCTGGAAAATACTTTTTGGTATTTTCACTGAATAAACTTGAAAACACCAAAATTGGCCCTCCACTGAGTTTTGGAAAATCCCCCCCCCCGTCCTACATATTCGTAAATAGACGCCCCTGTACAGACTATTTTAAACCGAGGAAGTAATATACACATAACTCATAGGCAACTTGCACGCAAAATAACGTTACGCCTAGATTTCGGCTTTATTGGGATAAATTAACGATGCAATTTCACTGCTATTGCTAAAAGATGATTACTATACAGATGAAGCTTATAAGAATCGTAAACAAGTATACCCGACCGTGGAAAGGGGAGTTTGTACCCTCCTCCCTCAAGATGTAAAAACAACCTTCAAATATATCCGACCGTGGAAAGGGGAGTTTGTACCTCCTTCCCTCAAAATGTAAAAATAACCTTCAAATACACCCTTGCAATGGTTAATTAATGAGAATAGTACTGGGGGGGATGATAATTTTCAAAATCTAGGAGAGGGGCCAATACACGCCTCCTAAATTGGTGTCGTCTTGTTATATAATGGTTAAAAGTGATATACCGTTTCTGTAGATGAAACAAAGGTTCACAAGCAAGCAAGCATACAAGCCCGTACCGACCGTGGAAAGGGGAGTTTGTACCCCCTCCCTCCAAATTTAAAAATAACCTTCAAATATACCCTTGCAGTGGTACTAATTCACGAGAATAGTAGTGGGGGGGGGGGACAAAATACAATTTTCAAAATCTAGGAGGGGGGCCAATACACCCCTACTAAATTGGTGTCGCCTTGTTATATAATGGTTAAAAGTGATATAACATTTCTGTAGATGAAACAAAGGTTCAGTCCCTGAGTACAGCCTTAAAGCATAAGCAAACTTTTAACCCCAGTTTCGGCTCAAACGAGACTTAGACAATCATATTACAAAAAGAAAATACAAAATAAACAAATAGTGCCATCTACTTTTAGAATGAAAAAAATTATAGGTTTACCAACCCTTACAGGCTGTCCCTGAGTACAACCCCAAAGCATAAGCAAACTTTTAACCCCAGTTTCGGCTCAAACGAGACTTAGACAATCATATTACAAAAAGAAAATGCAAAATTAAAAAATAATGCTATCTACTTTTAAAATGAAAAAAAATTATAGGTTTACCAACCCTTAACTGGGCTCTCTAAAATCAAAACACATTATGTAGAATCATGGATAAAAAGTGACAGTAAAAGAGCAAAAATTTTAATTTGACATAATAAAGAGTAATAATTTAATTTTAATATATTGACGAAAGATACAGTAGCTTATCTATAGAGAATGGGATTGAAAACAATTTACTTTCCATTGATAAGCAAATGATTAATTAACCCAAAACAAGCTCCCCATGACAAACAGATTGGGTACTGTCCCTCCATCCCTGGGTCCGTCACCAACACCAGAAACTGAAAAATGCTGGCAGTAGAATTATATATTTTATAGAAAATGATGAGAAGAAAATTCATTTTTTCTTTTAATGGAAGGGCCAGAGATTTCAGAAAAAAAAAAAATATTTTTTTTTATAAAAATATATATATATATAATATATATATAATATAATATATATATATAATTTATATCTATAAAAATATATATTTTATATATTTTATAGAAATATATTTTATTCATTTTTTCTTTTAATGGAAGTGCCAGAGATTTCAGAAGAAAAAAAAAACAAAGAAACTTTTATGTGCAAATATGCTTTTATATATAAATGTTATTTATATGACGATCCAAATTCATAAAATGATACTTACAATTTACAAAATAACATTCATGTTATTTGTGGTAAATAGCTTAATGGAAAAAATATATTAAAAAAACTTAAAATCTTATTGCCCTTTAAATTTTAATTGTTCCAAAGCAGATGTTATCGTTGATATAACGATGTTTTCTCTCTCGATATTCTCATTAACAGGGACGACGTTCTGTCCTTTAACAGGTATAAAAAGAGATAAATTGAAGATACAAAATACAATTAGCAAAAATAAAAGAAAAATAAATACAATCAAAAGAAAGCAAAATTTAATAATAATACCTTTGTAAAATAAATGCACTTGAAATTCTTTAAAATTTTTAATTTCTAAACAATAAATACTGCCATCTAATTTGTACTTGTTTCGAATTAGATATCGATTCGTGTACCTTAAAAATATCTTGCACAAAAGAAAAAACCAAAACCAGTAAACAATTTATCAATAAAAATTCCAATAATACATTTATGGTAAAATGGTAACTGGTTATTAACAGATATATTACCAGATATAATTATTGAATTGATTGATTACCAGATATAGTTATTGAATTGATTGATTAACAGATATAATTATTGAATTGATGTTTTCAGCGATCTACTAAAAATCACAAAACAAGTCGATCCACTTCACTATCTTTACTTTAAACTGTCTTCATATATGACGTCATTCGTGTTTATAAATTGGCAAACAAACAAAACACACAAGTCGATGAATTAATACAAAACTAGCTAAAAAATGACGAAAATTGACTTATAGCTGCCATTGAGAGAGTTTCGGTAAAACGTTAGCCTGCCTTTACATTTAAATTGTCTTACAATTACTTTTAACTAAAAGGCTTTAAAATAAAGAAAATGACAACGTTATTTTCCTAATCCACACAAGACGAGTTCAACGCTTTTAGCATATTTCTTAGAAATTATCAAAGCAGAAATTACAGAACATTCGTAAAACATTAGTACATCTTACAGCAACCAGTGGAAAGATTTTTTTTTATGCAGAACAATTAATATTGGACTTTTTAAACATAATCTTTAACTTTGATGATAATGAGAAAAAAGAGGAAATTGCATAAAATAATTCATACCGATACTGAATTGGTTTTTATTAAATTGTATTTAATAGCAACACTACAAAATCTACAAAAACCACAATTTTCTGATTTTTCTCACAGAATAAGGGGTTTGAAGGATTTGCCCCCCCCCCCCCGAAACAAATTCCTGTGTACGTGCCTGACTCTCATCGCAAGTTTTTGTTATAAATGCTACTAATTTAAAAATAATTAACGATACTTGTCAAGTTCGTGAATCGCCATGCGTTTTTTAGTTAAGAATTATTTTTTTTAAGGACTTTTCTCCTCAAAACTCCGATTTAGAAGTTCTGTATTTCTGCGGCTTTTACATAAAGGCTCCAGACAGATTTACACTGCAATGAAAATATCTGTCACCAAACAGCAATAATCTTAAGAGTGTTGAACGTTACTTTTGTATGCTACCGTAACATTACGGTATTTTTACTCCGCAGTGTCATTCAAATTTTCATTTGTGGGTTATAAATAAATTATTATTATTCGATTCTATTTACTTTATATATTTTTATAAGCAATATAAACTATAAAAAAGACCCTCATAGTTAAAAAAAAAGAAAAGAGGAAATGAAATGAAAAAAATTCAGTAAGCCACAAAAATATAAACGTTACAGGGAGGTGGATCCCTCTCCCATGTGTAATTGTTGATTGAATTATTTCCCCCTCCTAGGTCCCCCAGTAAATTTTAATCTACATTTTTGGGATGATTTTAATTGAAAAACACCCATTTTGGTATAATCACTGAAATTTGTTTAACACAACAAATTTGCCTGCTCTTTCCTTTGAACGTGCTTTTTGTAGATTTGCCTTGACAACACCATCAAAAGTGCCATTTGGCACGTTTTTGTGCTATTTCTTTAGTTGAAATGTTGGGAAGCATAAAGTACGTGTTACATTATGACTCGTTCTAGCAAGTCATTATTTTCGTTTCCCAAATTTGCTCTATTATTCTTTGATTGCTGTTAAATTTTTAGCAGAGCTAAAAAAAGAGAATACTTTTAAACAAACATATACATATAAAGGTTTAATTAAATTCGCAGCAATATTAATACAAATCAAATATATATATAAAAAAAAGGCCATTCTAGTTCTTTCCTGTCATTCTGAGTGAGGAATGGCTTCGCTATACCGGAATATATGTAAGGAACTCCTCAGCGTTTCCCAGATGGGTACAACCCTTCTAAGGATCTAAAGAAGAAGAACGAGCAATGACAAAAACTAAACATCCTGCTGCTGTTAAATTGTTAAATGCTGCAAACTAAACATCCTGCTGCTGTTAAATTGTTAAATGCTGCAAACTAAACATCCTGCTGCTGTTAAATTGTTAAATGCTGTTAAATGCTGCAAACTAAACATCCTGCTGCTGCCCGCCTGCTGTTAAATAGAAGAAAAAGAAGAAACATCTCTATGATGAAAACAACGAATCTAAGATAAAAATAGGGAAAACTGAGTTATTTGCTTTGGGGTTAGGAGGGCTGTATACAACATACTCAGGAATTCACTTCGAAGTTTCGAATTCAAAGCCGAACAATCCAGTTACTGGCACCTGCCCTTCCAGGGTGCCAAGAAGGTATGCAACAATCAATTCTAAGGATTTAAAGAAGAAGTAGCCGAACAATCCAGTTACTGGCACCTGCCCTTCCAGGGTGCCAAGAAGGTATGCAACAATCAATTCTAAGGATTTAAAGAAGAAGAAGCCGAACAATCCAGTTACTGGCACCTGCCCTTCCAGGGTGCCAAGAAGGTATGCAACAATCAATTCTAAGGATTTAAAGAAGAAGAAAGAACAATGACAAAAAATACAACACATTTCTATGATAGAAACAACGGGGCCAAGATAAAAAAGGTACTGAGTTTTTTGCTTTGGGGTTGAGAGGGCTGTTTAGAACATACGCAGGAGTTTACTTCGTAGTTTCCATCGAGCTTCGAATTCAAGTGGAGCAATCCATTCACTGGCACTTCCCCTTCAAGGGTCGCTCCATGAGTCACCACCTTTAGCCAAGAAAGTATGTAATAATCTAGGATTGAAATGTGTTAAAATTAGGATATTTGCGCTTGAAAAAGCTTAAAATGTGCAAAAATCAAGATTTTTGGGCTTGAAAAAGCATAACAATCAGAATATTTGGGCTTGTAAAACCATAAAATATGCAAAAATAAAGATATTTGGGCTTGGAAAACCATAAAATGTGCAAGAATTAAGATATTTGGGATTAAAAAAAAAGAACACTTCCAAGCACCAGAATCACTCTTCATGCATCACCTTAGTGTTTTGTAAAACACAGAATTGTAAAACTTTAGTTTTAGAGCCCCACAGCTTTTTTGTTGTTTTTTTTTTCAATTTGTTTTTCAGAGTAAATAGAAGGGGGATGATAAACTTCAGCCTGAAATAAGATGGGAGAAGAAATTAGTAAACTTGACTTGAATTCGAGCTTCAACTCATCAGTCATACTCAAGAATAGTGGGCCTTGTGGTGGCAGAACCCCTCAAATATTCAACCTAGAATCAAACCTTCTTGATTCTTGGACTCCTTCCAAGAATCAACCCAAAGCCTTATAAAAGCTCTTTCCAGCCTATGTTAGCACGACCAGATTTAACAGAAACATAATACCTCATGACTACACCCCTTCCTCCCTTTAATATCCCTTGGTTCCGTGGATCATATTTCTTCTTTTCTTTTGTTTGACACCAGTTCGACTTTTCAACTTTTCTTTGTCATTTTATGGTAATTTTGTTCTTTTAAAAATTTGTATCGTATTTTTTATGACGCAACTAAAACTTCTTCTTTAACTATTTACATGACGTTTTTCTCAAATTCAAGGAAAGTTACATTTCAAAAAATAAAATCTTTCAACTCAAAATGAGAGCAAAAAAAACTTATTGGACAACTAGCCACTTTTTCTAACCAGCATCCAGGGGTGACGAGTGAAGTTGATCATCCCTGAACAAATTAGATGGCGTAAGTGCTGTCACATAAATTCCTATGTGATTACAACGACAACTTATATTGCTCAATGATGCAATTGAGGAATATTGACTCTCACGTCAAGTTTTTGAATTTGAGTCTGACATGGGTTGATTTTACAATAAAGATATAATAAAGTTTAAGTGAAAAAAAGCCAATAAAAAAATTATTGAAGTTCGAACCATAAAATAAAAATAAAAACTTTAAGCAGGGGCCGAAATAAAGTCCAGATCCAAAAATTATTTGATTTTGAAATTACAAAGGCAAAAGAAAAATTTGACGTTTCCGATAAACAACAATACTGAAACAGATCGAGAATAATTAAACATATGCAATTTCGAATACTACATCTTAAATATATATTGTCATACATATGTATGTTAAACATACCAATAAATACATACTCCATCAATTAACAATGCAAATAAAACTAGTTTAACCTATTAAAAAAAAAATTATGTATCGTAGCATAAAGCGGAGAAAGATAATTTCTGAGACCACACTGGCTACAAATGACAAACAAGAAAACGTAGAATGACGAAAGCACAGAAGAGAAAAATACAAAAACGATATAAAACAGAAAAATATATATATATTTTTACAGTTTTTTTTATATTGTCCAATGCCATTATATCTTTGAGACAGCTGTAGTCAACCCGAATGTATACAGATAAGTATTTCCTGACAAAGCTGTGTCATATAAAGCCGGTTTTAGCCATCATAAAACAACGTTTCTGCAATCTAACAGATAGTTGTTCGTGAAATTTCATGAGTTCTAAATGTTAAAGGAGAAAATTATTTATTCATTTAAAATATAATTTTTCATTTAAGATATACATACAAATTAGAATAATTATATAACAGAACATAAACGACGGTATTTTAAACTTACATTCATTGTTTTACATTTTGAATTCTACCATGTTTTATAATTTTATATTATATTTTTTAGTTATTTAAAGTTGGAAATACTATTTTAAATCTAGGTTTGGATATTAAGGTCATAATATACATGTTTTTGCCCAATAAACAGGTTTCCAGAAATTGTTGTACTTTTTATTGGTTAACCGATCAGTTACCATGGGTTCACAAAAACTTGTTAATAATCAATTCTAACGATAAAAACAGCCCTATGGCCGCTAAATATTATTATAATATGCCTCAGGGCTGACAACTCAGAGAGAAGGATGCAAATACTTATGTTTATAAGATTTTCGGCAATGTTGCTACGTTTCTTTCTACGTTAAAACTTTACTTTCTACGTTTCTTTCATCTACATTTTGTCAATCTTTCTACGTTAAAATTTTACTTTTTATGTTTCATTCAGCTACGTTTCGTCAATCTTGTTACGTTAAAATTTGGCTTTCTGTGTTTCTTTTATCTGCGCTTTGTCACTCTTTCTACATTAAAATTTGGCATCATCGATATCACAAGCATGAAAAGGTACATCGAATATAATTTAGCCAACAATATGAAGCATCTCCGCTGCAATTATTTAAATCGGGGAGGGAGGGGGGGGGGCTGACTGTTTTTGTTTCGGAAGGACGGGAGTTCAAAAAGCCTTTGGTTCAAAATCTTACAGAAGGCATTCATAATACTCTTCATCAGATTTTTACTATATTTTAAAGGTACTATTTCATTTTTTAAAGATATATTTTATAGAATACATACTTTAAAGATATTAATTTGACTCAATCCTCTTAACGTACTACAAAACTTAACATCTTGTTATACTAAATATCACACGAATAAAATATTTTAAAAAAGAATTGAATGTAAACCTGACTGTACATGTTTCGAAGATTTGACTCATCCTCTTGAATATTACCAAATTTCAAATTTTATCATAGTAAATATCTAATAAACATATTTAATAAATGAATGAAAACATGAACGAATGTGCATATTTTGAGGTATTATTTTGACTGATCCTCTTAACTACTACCAAACTCTACCATCTTATTATAATACATATAGTGCACGATTAGTGCATTATAGTGCATATAGTGCATTATACACACATATGTGATGAAAAAATTAAAACGTTTGGAACTTGGGTCATGTTCAGCAAAGCCCGACCTGAGAGCCAAATTCTCCTATTCCGTGAGAAACCAAAATTTCGGTCTTCTGTCATTCAGGGCAATTTTTTCGCGCTCTTTAAGATGGTCATGTCGGGGTTCTGACGGAGTCGGTTTTTTAGGGGGGGGGGGGGGCACCGAGCGTAGAAATTTTGTGGATGCAAAATTTCAAATAAATAATCTAACGGTTTTAATCATTTTGTAATTTTTGAAATTTTAATCATTTTGAAATGAAGTAATTAATAATAAATGAATAATAAAAAGAAACAATAAAAGAAATTAATTAATAAATTATTAAGTAATTACTAAAAACAAATTAAAAAATAATTAATAATAATAGCGTAATCAAAACAATAATAAATAAAAAATAAATTATTAATTAATTGTAAATCAATTTTTTAAGAAATAAAAATTTTGTTAAAATTTGAACTGAAAATTTTGGAAGACGGGTGAAGGGGGCGGTAATCATGATTTTGCCCCGGGTGCAAAAGAAAGAACCGGTTCTGTACGATCCTCTGTTGCCTTTGAAAATTCTGTTCTATCTCAATCGACTCAATTCTTTTTTTTTTTTTTTTTTTTTTTGAGGGCAAAACCATCCTACGAGCAAAATTATCAATATTTTTTTATGTGCAGAGAGCATCAATTTTGCTGCCCTGTGGAGCGTTGAAAAAGGAACGGTCAAAACCTTCAATAGCGCTTTTCGGAAAGAGTTTCCGAGCAGTAGAACAATTTTATTCTCAGGTTGCGAATATTTTTGGGCTATGCGAATGAATGAATAACCTTTCCGAGGACTGTCACTTAAAGTTTATCAATACCTCAAAATTTAATTGCAAAATATTCCCGAAGTGTGAAAGAAAATGTCCGGGTGTTAAATAAATAATACAAATGGGACAATATTGTTTAATATATACTCCTCAACGATCCAAGTTAAAGACTAAAAACTTAAATTTCCAGGGTAAATCCACAGGGGTGGTAGCCCTGACTATATTTAGCAGTCATAATGATATCGTCGCTGTTACGCTAAAGGTCGTATCCGACACTTTCACACGTCTAAAGTTATTGCCCGAAACCATTCGTTAGGTTGTTCTCAAAGTGCAGATCAGTAACATAATGTATATGAGGAGGATGGAAGTGTGACTGAACATCCATTGAACTGCTGACCCTCCCCTTGAATCCAGCTGAGCAAACAGTTTTGACAATTATTTTGGAGGTTTGAAAATGTCAGATACAGCCTTAGGCGTAACAGCAACGAGATAATTTGTACAGGGTAATGAGGAGAAAGAAGCGTGAATGAACTTACACTGCCCTTCTGACTTCTGACGGTGTTGTTATTGTTTCTGAGGTTTGAAAATGTCAGATACGGCCTTTAGGCGTAACAGCAACGACATAATATGTACAGGGTAATGAGGAGGAAGAAGTGTGAATGAACATGCACTGCCCTACTGACTCTGTCCTTGAATGTAGCTCAACAAACGGTGTTGTTATTGTTTCAGAGGTTTGAAAATGTCAGATACGAGCTTTAGGCGTAACAGCAACGACATAATATGTACAGGGTAATGAGGAGGAAGAAGTGTGAATGAACATGCACTGCCCTACTGACTCTGTCCTTGAATGTAGCTCAACAAACGGTGTTGTTATTGTTTCAGAGGTTTGAAAATGTCAGATACGAGCTTTAGGCGTAACAGCAACGACATAATATGTACAGGGTAATGAGGAGGAAGAAGTGTGAATGAACATGCACTGCCCTACTGACTCTGTCCTTGAATGTAGCTCAACAAACGGTGTTGTTATTGTTTCAGAGGTTTGAAAATGTCAGATACGAGCTTTAGGCGTAACAGCAACGACATAATATGTACAGGGTAATGAGGAGGAAGAAGTGTGAATGAACATGCACTGCCCTACTGACTCTGTCCTTGAATGTAGCTCAAGAAACGGTGTTGTTATTGTTTCAGAGGTTTGAAAATGTCAGATACGAGCTTTAGGCGTAACAGCAACGACATAATATGTACAGGGTAATGAGGAGGAAGAAGTGTGAATGAACATGCACTGCCCTACTGACTCTGTCCTTGAATGTAGCTCAACAAACGGTGTTGTTATTGTTTCAGAGGTTTGAAAATGTCAGATACGAGCTTTAGGCGTAACAGCAACGACATAATATGTACAGGGTAATGAGGAGGAAGAAGTGTGAATGAACATGCACTGCCCTACTGACTCTGTCCTTGAATGTAGCTCAACAAACGGTGTTGTTATTGTTTCTGAGGTTTGAAAATGTCAGATACGAGCTTTAGGCGTAACAGCAACGACATAATATGTACAGGGTAATGAGGAGGAAGAAGTGTGAATGAACATGCACTGCCCTACTGACTCTGTCCTTGAATGTAGCTCAACAAACGGTGTTGTTATTGTTTCAGAGGTTTGAAAATGTCAGATACGAGCTTTAGGCGTAACAGCAACGACATAATATGTACAGGGTAATGAGGAGGAAGAAGTGTGAATGAACATGCACTGCCCTACTGACTCTGTCCTTGAATGTAGCTCAACAAACGGTGTTGTTATTGTTTCAGAGGTTTGAAAATGTCAGATACGAGCTTTAGGCGTAACAGCAACGACATAATATGTACAGGGTAATGAGGAGGAAGAAGTGTGAATGAACATGCACTGCCCTACTGACCCTGTTCTTGACTGCAGCTCAGCAAACGGTTTTGTTATTGTTTCTGAGGTTTGAAAATGTCAGATACCACCGTAGGTGTAGCAGCGACGATTTGGTAAATTATCTGAGTTTCACTTTCCTTTTTCTTTTTCATTTTTTTGTTTGTTTTACTTAGTAGAAATATAGAACTTTGACAATCATATTTTAGCCAGATAATGTCATAGGCTTAAATTCTAGGTGTAATTTGTAATTTTGACAATTTGTGTGCACCTGTAAAAGAGAAAGACTCAATTACATGTAAAAGAAAACAGGACCCCCTCCCCTCGGTTAAATATGTAGTTCGCGATAAATTCATTCATGCTCAGATAGAATTAGGTCATAGAATATAGAATTAGGTGAACTCTTTCATAATTATTTTATAATTTGGCTAGGAATCACAATTTCATTTTTTAAATCGCACTCCAACACAAAATATATGCCAATAGGCGGGGATAAATTGTCAGCACACACATGCTGAATGTCTGATTTATTTATGAAAACTGTACACTGAAATATTTTATATTACAAGAACTGCATATTTTCCGTCATATTTGGAGTCAAGGTACAATGATTAAACGCGCCACATATTATACCACATATCATGTATATATGCCACATAATGTGTATGTATGTAGTTTTGCCAGATTTAACACAAATTAACTATTGTTCGAGACAAACTCTGTATATCTATCTTCCAGCTATGCAGTCACCACATCTAAATAGACAACTTTCAACAAACATTAACTATTTTGCAAGACAAGAGCCAAGTGTTACCATGTCTAAATATGCCCTATATGCCACTTATGCAAACCAAATGTGCAGCATATGTGCCACGTAATGTTTGTTAATTTTGATACGTTTATAACACACTATATTACAAGAAAAGACTGTGACTTGGAGTTATGAAGCCACCATGACCAAACACGCACCATTTAAATATCATATGCCACATAAAAAGCGGCATATGATATTTTAGTCATGGTGCATATGCCATGACGTTTAGTTATGGTGCATATGTCATGACGTTTAGTCATGGTGCATATGTCATGACGTTCAGTCATGGTGCACATACCATGACGTTTAGTCATGGTGCATATGCCATGACGTTTAGTCATGGTGCATATGCCATGACGTTTAGTCATGGTGCATATGCCACATAAAATTTGACTATTATACCATATTTAACGCAGCTACTTTACAAGACAAGAGCTGCATATTTGACTTGCAGTCATGCAATCACCATGACTAAACGCGCCACATTTGATACACATCGCCCACGCAGTAACGCGACATTCACATTTGATTTCTATATTCTGTTCATAATTACTAAACTGGTTTTCATACAAATTATTTCTCTGATAATATCGAGTATCAATCTGCTGGTAATCAGAGTTGTATCCATCAAATTTAACTCTGTCAGCTTGTCGAAGTCTATAATTCTGCTGGTCCGGAACACTTGCAGCGCGTGATGGCTGCTCATTCTGAACACTTGGCTGCACAAGACGAACATTTGGTGGAAGAGGAGCTGATGCCACCCGTAGAGGTTGTGGAAGTTGACCCTGCATGCTTCGTGGCGTCCATCTTGGCTCTTCAAAACGGAAGCGTTCAGCATGTCTTATTGCATCTTTGGGATTAACTTGACGTGGCCCTGGTGTGGCTAAACGGATCAAGCTATGAGCCTGAGGAGCCTGAAACCGACCCTAGAACAAAAAAAGTCATTTGTTTCTTCTGTATTTCTAAAAATCTCATTCTTAAAAAACCAAGGACAGTAAAAATACAATGAAATCTTAATTGGTTTTTAAAAATGAAATGAAATCTTAATTGGTTTTTAACAATGAAATGAAATCTTAATTGGTTTTTAAAAATGAAATGAAATCTTAACTGCTTTTTAAAAATGAAATGAAATCTTAATTGGTTTTTAACAATGAAATAAAATCTTAATTGGTTTTTAGAAATGAAATGAAATCTTAATTGGTTTTTAACAATGAAATGAAATCTTAACTGCTTTTTAAAAATTAAATGAAATCTTAATTGGTTTTTAACAATGAAATGAAATCTTAATTGGTTTTTAACAATGAAATGAAATCTTAATTGGTTTTTAAAAATGAAATGAAATCTTAATTGGTTTTTAACAATGAAATGAAATCTTAACTGCTTTTTAAAAATGAAATGAAATCTTAATTGGTTTTTAAAAATGAAATGAAATCTTAATTGGTTTTTAACAATGAAATTAAATCTTAACTGCTTTTTAAATATGAAATGAAATATTAATTGGTTTTTAACAATGAAATGAAATCTTAATTGGTTTTTAGAAATGAAATGAAATCTTAATTGGTTTTTAGAAATGAAATGAAATCTTAATTGGTTTTTAAAAATGAAATGAGATCTCAACTGCTTTTTTAAATGAAATGAAATCTTAATTGGTTTTTAACAATGAAATGAAATCTTAATTGGTTTTTAAAAATGAAATGAAATCTTAATTGGTTTTTAACAATGAAATGAAATCTTAATTGGTTTTTAAAAATGAAATGAAATCTTAATTGGTTTTTAACAATGAAATGAAATCTTAATTGTTTTTTAGAAATGAAATGAAATCTTGATTGGTATTTAAAATGAAATGAAATCATAACTGCTTTTTAAGAATGAAATGAAATCTTAATTGGTTTTTAAAAATGAAATGAAATCTTAATTGGTTTTTAACAATGAAATGAAATCTTAATTGGTTTTTAAAAATGAAATGAAATCTTAATTGGTTTTTAACAATGAAATGAAATCTTAATTGGTTTTTAGAAATGAAATGAAATCTTGATTGGTATTTAAAATGAAATGAAATCATAACTGCTTTTTAAAAATGAAATGAAATCTTAATTGGTTTTTAAAAATGAAATGAAATCTTAATTGGTTTTTAAAAATGAAATGAAATCTTAATTGGTTTTTAACAATGAAATGAAATCTTAATTGCTTTTTAAAAATGAAATGAAATATTAATTGGTTTTTAACAATGAAATGAAATCTTAATTGGTTTTTAAAAATGAAATGAAATCTTAACTGCTTTTTAAAAATGAAATGAAATCTTAATTGGTTTTTAACAATGAAATGAAATCTTAATTGGTTTTTAAAAATGAAATGAAATCTTAATTGGTTTTTAAAAATGAAATGAAATCTTAATTGGTTTTTAACAATGAAATGAAATCTTAACTGCTTTTCAAAAATGAAATGAAATATTAATTGGTTTTTAAGAATGAAATAAAATCTTAATTGGTTTTTAGAAATGAAATGAAATCTTAATTGGTTTTTAGAAATGAAATGAAATCTTAATTGGTTTTTAACAATGAAATGAAATCTTAATTGGTTTTTAAAAATGAAATGAAATCTTAATTGGTTTTTAACAATGAAATGAAATCTTAATTGGTTTTTAAAAATGAAATGAAATCTTAATTGATTTTTAACAATGAAATGAAATCTTAATTGGTTTTTAAAAATGAAATGAAATCTTAACTGCTTTTTAAAAATGAAATGAAATCTTAATTGGTTTTTAAAAATGAAATGAAATCTTAATTGGTTTTTAAAAATGAAATGAAATCTTAATTGGTTTTTAACAATGAAATGAAATCTTAATTGGTTTTTAAAAATGAAATGAAATCTTAATTGGTTTTTAAAAATGAAATGAAATCTTAATTGGTTTTTAAAAATGAAATGAAATCTTAATTGGTTTTTAACAATGAAATGAAATCTTAATTGGTTTTTAAAAATGAAATGAAATCTTAATTGGTTTTTAAAAATGAAATGAAATCTTAATTGGTTTTTAACAATGAAATGAAATCTTAATTGCTTTTTAAAAATGAAATGAAATATTAATTGGTTTTTAACAATGAAATGAAATCTTAATTGGTTTTTAAAAATGAAATGAAATCTTGATTGGTATTTAAAATGAAATGAAATCATAACTGCTTTTTAAAAATGAAATGGAATCTTAAATGGTTTTTAAAAATGAAATGAAATCTTAATAGGTTAAGCATAAGCTTACACAGGCGCATATATATCACGAATCGAATTTTTAATGAAAAACCCCTATCTGCAGTTACGCAGTTTTTGATAGGGTGCCGACTCAGAAAAAAGAAAAGTGGGTGAAAAATCAGTAAAAATGAGCCTTTGAAAAATTTCCTTTGAAGATGTGGTTTGTCTTCAGCAAGTAAGAGATCGTTAATGTTTCAAATTTGCAGATAAAAACCCCTGTTAATTTTACCTGATGACTTTTAGCTGATTAGTTAAATTAAACAGTTTTAAATAAATATTTCGCGGTTGAATATGGCAACACTGACAAATGTGATACTGCCTTAAAAACTTCCTAATTTTGAAATATTCAAAAGAAAAATCTTAGAAAAGTGTGGTTTTCAGTTATGAATAAACCAGAAATAGGCATAGGAACAGAATTATTTTTATCTTGATGTCCTTGATACTTAGAAAAAAAAAATGAATATCATTGTTTTTGTTATGCCATATTTTTTATTATGCCACTTTTTTATTTGTGCCACAACCTAGCGTTTTATGCGAATTTGCAATTTACAAAAACGGAGACACTTAAAAAAAAGCACTGTTGCAATGAAAAATCCAATTTAGTAATTAGAAAGTGACAAAATATTCATAGCCTTGATGTGGAAGAGGGAGTTTTAGGGTCTTAGATGGAATTTTCGGGCTTAAAGTTGCCTTGCTCCTTTTATCTATAAGTATTTGAAACTGACCGTATTTTTAACCGTCATAAGAATGACGGTTAAAAATGTACCAGAAATTTGAAATGTGCGTCATTAGAAACTGAGCCAGAAATTTGGCCCAACCCTCCCCATCCATCCAATCTAAAAGAATTTATTCCCTCCCTCTGTCCCTCTTAGATCACGACTCCCCAAAGAAGCGGCTATGAACGTTCCAAAACTAATACTGGCATACTCCAGGTCACAGCGTTGACAAAAATTAATTTTACAGGGAACAAGGGTGTACCCAGGATTTGTTTTTTAAGAGGTGATAGTGGGTTGTTTACAAAAAAACTTAAACACAATTGAATTGAAGTTATCAAGTATTTTGCAATAGGTTACATCAAGACATGGCTAATTGTAGAAAGAGAAAAGCCAAGACAGGTAGTCCCAGTAATTCAGAGGCAAATGTTTAAATGGCTGCGGCACGGGTAAATGACGGGAGTAAGTATGACTCTCTTATTGGAAACATACTTGTTTGTTAGTTTTTGGAAAAGCACGCCTGCCTAGAGTCTCAGTCATGTTGACCAAGAATTTAAAATTGACATAAGACCGTTAGATTGCCTAGAATGAGAGGCAAACAAGGCACGCCCGCCAATGGTCTTAAGAAGGCTGACCAAGAATTTAGAATTGACATGGGACCATTATTTTGCTTCAAATAACAGGCAAACAATCGTTTAAAGCCATCTTCATCTTCCAAATAGTACCATTTGTTGCCTAAGCTCAGCCCCACATTCTGAGAAAATTTCAATTTCTAACAAATGTTTCAAATTTTTGGGTCACTTGCCCGAGACTCTGGGCAGACGGGCGTCCCCAAATATAGTCCCAAATTTCTCTCTCAATTTAGCACTTGTTCATGGATGCCCACCGTGTCCAATCACTTGCCAAATAGTAATATTAATTGCCCCAGCTCCGTCCAGCTATCTGAGCAAATTTCAACTTTTTCAAGTTTTGGGTCAGGTTTTACATTTTTACGAATCGAAGAACTGTGGGGAGAGGATAGACCCAGTATCCCTCCGGATACGATCCTGGCTGGGACACTAAGATTTACTGACAAAGAACAAGTTTATTTAAGGGAAATCGATACCCTAAAGGACCACCCACCTCGTCAAACATAAACTTTTGTAGTTTATGTGGCCTAACTGTTTAGAATTGATTGGACGGTCTTGTCATAACTTGTAGAACTTGGAAAGGAGGTCGGAATAAATGACAGAAAAATAACACCTATTTTTCCAAAAATTTCAAAAAAAGCATTTAACTTCTAAGTAAGAATTCTGTATTTCCACTGAACGGAGCAGAAGTTTCTTTTTAAAGATAAAAAAATGGCGGTCACTAAAAATACTTTAGCAGATCTGCCTAGAAAACATTAAAAATCAGCTCAAAGGAGGTATCACTTAAATAATTTAAAAGTTTTGGAGGGGGGGCGGGGGCTCTGTTATGCTATCTGTCTTGATTCTAAATGTTACCAACACGTGATGTGTATTATTTATGCTATATTTACATTGAATAGACAGCACTTTGCTTAGCAATTAGCAAGAGATTATACGTATTTTTGATTTTAAATTTTGATTTGTCTCGTTTGATTTTCGAACTGTTCACCCATTTATTGCCCCAATTAAAAAATACTCATATTTATTTGGGAGTTCCTTGTGGTGCTGGTAAAATTCGCTAATAGCTCCTTCGTCTCTGAGACGGTCTGCCGACGCTGGAACCCACAAAACAATTTTCAAGGTATCGAATCCCCTTATGTATTAAGTGTATAGACAATATTTTTTTTGTGTTAATTGACTTAGAAGTAACTAAGTTGACTCGGGGTACTATTTCGAAAAAGACCCGAAAACTCGAGAAGTTGAACTGAAGTAGTTTCGAGGATATTTTTTTTTTTTTCGAGTTACAGTCAAATAGGTGAAAATTTATTTATTTTTATAATATAAAAATATTATAATATATTATAGATTATATATATATATATATATATATATATATATATATATATATATATATATATATATAAATATATAAATATATAAATATATATATATATATATATATATATATATATATATATATATATATATATATATATATATATATATATATAATATATAATATAATATATATATAATATAATATATAATATAAAACAATATATATAATATGATATATATAATGTATATATATAATATATATATATTAAAAAAAATATATAATATATTATAATATAAACAAAATTTATTTATTTTTATTTATATAATAAATAAAATTTATTTATTATAATTTTGGTGTCCCAATACTCGACTATAATAGACCAAAGTTATTGCAGTAATAATGCAGAATGATTGATAGCTTGAATCGTGAGTCAGGTACGGCATAAGACTAGAATATGTATCAAGCAGAAACTTACCGGAAACTTAAGAAACTTAAACGAAGCAGAAACTTAGTTCCTGCTTTAAAATCTAAAATTCCCATTTAATCACTTATAAAATACAACAAAACCACTAAGGCTTAACAACTTCATGCTTAAAAGATCTAAAGCCGAACTGGCCAGCCATGGCAAAAAACACAAAGAAATGGATATAAAGACGACAAACGAGTCTATGGCCAGTAAATGAACGAAGAAAAAGCAACAAATATCAAACGAATATTTCGCTCGTATCTAACAAGGCGTCTTCAGCGTAGAAAAAAAGCAACAAAACTAAAAAATTATATATATATATATATATATATATATATATATATATATATATATATATATATATATATATATATATATATATATATATATATATATACTAAAATAGACTAACCTAAAATATATAATATACAATTCCTTATATTTTACTTATATTATATTACTTATATATATTTTACTTATATTAATTATTTATTATAGTATTCTGTATTATTTTATTAATTATCATATTATTATAATAAATATTAATTACTTATATATTTTTAACTTCATGCTTAGAGGCAGGCTACTTAGTGTTTTTAGTTTTACTAGTAATTTCAGTTCAGTTTATTTTCTTCTATCTGGATGGCGCAATATTCAAATTCAACAAGCATGACGAGTAAAGGTCGAATAGAAATTATTCCTTGTAATTCACATCATATAGCCTTAATCTCCATAGCTAATAGCATATAAATATAAGGGAGCTTATATAAACTGAAGTTCAACTCCGGTTAGATCTTACTGTAAAGTTCCAGAACGGCCGTTTATGTTATTATTAATTAACTTTAATGTAAGCTCTAATTATCTTCTTTGATAAGAATATATATATATATAATTTTTTTTTTTTTTGGGGGGGGGGTCTTCTGTAAGTAAAGATTAGAGGTTCATTTGCCGTTTATTTTAATTTATTTATAAAAATTGTATTTTTTCTTCTTATTTTCTAAAAATGTATAGCCTACCTATATATAGGCTATGTATAGCCTACCTATATATAGGCTATATACATAAATATATTTGTTGCTAATAAGAGCAAAAAGTAATGAATCTCTTGAAAGATTATTATTGCTCTTATTATTTAGTTTCTTTGAAAGGTCAAAAGCACTTCAAATCATAACCAACGAAAGAATAATAAAACAAGTCCATTGATTACAGTCAAACGGTCAGCCGTATGACTGTAATCAAAAAACTATAATAAAAAATATAATAATAATAATAATAATAGTTATAATAATAATAAAAGTCCATTGACTACAGTCTTACGGTCAGCCCCAACTGATCTTACTTACTAGTAGCTATAGCGACAGTGACTTAATCGTTAAGAGGGGTTAGTTATGGGGCAAGCTGAAAGGGCTAAATTTAAAGCGTTAAAGGGGTAAGTTATGAAAACTTACTGGTTGACTAGTTGGAGGCCCTTGCATCCTAATGATCAGTGGTTGGTTGTTCATCTGTGAAGTATTTTGTATGATAAATTGTGATGTTTGATGCATTGGAGAAGTCAAAATTACAGCCTGATTAGAGTCTTGCTTTGACTGTGTTATAACTTGCTCTGTGCCAATACTTGTGTTCACCTGTACAATGAAGAATTTGCATTAAATTAGATTTACAAACACTGCCATTATTACTACTAACAGCTAACTGGAGCATCAAACGACCAGAGGCAATGCAGCTACGCACGCTTCTGCTCAACCCCCCCCCCCCATCTATTCAAAGCTTCACTCTTTAACCCCTTTCAATTAGTTCCAGTTTCTTTTAAAGCCTTTCTTATAATAATAATAATAATCTTTATTCGTTCCCTTTATTACACTGCAATAACATGGGTATCGTCAATTTAAGCACAAAAATAAAAAAAACACAAAAAGACAGAGCACCAAGAAAAACACAAATGATGAACCATCACCTCTACTTCAGGACACTATTGTTATAACATCTGACGTAGTTTAAAACGTAGACAAACGATTTTAGATATCTTGTCGTCGAGTGGGTAGGCGGGCATTCCAGCAGTTTTTTTTCACTCTTTCAGAGTTGCCAACCTTGTTTTGTGTGCGTGGGTCTCTGAAGTAAACGGAGGAAGGATATCTCGGTGTGTTGAGGATGTCAGCTCCAAACTTCATCAGTATTTCATGCCTCCTTTCCTCCAGGGTTGAGAGCTAAGGCTTTGGAGTTGGCTTGGGAGCTAAGGAGTTGGCTAAGGCTTTGTTCATAGTTTTTATAATTCGGCCCAAGAAGTATTTTGCAGGCTCTCTTCTGATGTGTTTCCAATTCGACTCTGTGCTTCTCTGTAAGCGACGGGTGCCAGGCAGGACAGCCGTACATCATTACGGGCATTACATAAGTTTTATAGCACGAAAGAAGGAGTTGCTCTGTCATTCGAAACCTTCTTAGATTTGCAAAGAATTTTAGAAAACCAGATGGCTTTGCTGTGATCTGGCTGATGTGATCTCCAAACGAGAGATCATCACTTAATGTGATACCAAGTTATAACCTCTTTCCACCACATTCGGGGATGACCGGCCTTCGTTTACCCAGAGGTGGTTTTAAGGGAGGTACAGAGAGAATTTGCCCCTTGCACCCAAGTTTTAGGGGGCGCAAAATTTCGAACGAATAATCTAACGGAAATAATAATTTTGTTATTTTGAAATTTATCAATAGATGGAAACAATTAATAGATCATTAACTAATAAAATAAAAAATAATAATTAAATAATTTAGATAATAAACTAAAAAAAATAATTTATCAATAAAGAAAAATTTTGGTAAAATATGTTCTAAAAAGTTTCGTGAGAGGAAAGAGGGGGCGGAGGCTAATCATGAATTTGCCCTGGGCGCAAGAGAGCCCAGAACCACCACTGGTTTAAAAATGATCTTCAACTATGTTTTTCGTCCGGTAGCTTGAGTTTTTAAGTGACTTTTTTGTAGTTCATTTTTATATACTGGAATGCGTGAATTCGGTATTTTTCGTTTTCCTGTATAAAAAAAAAAAAAAAAAAAAAAAAAAATATATATATATATATATATATATATATATATATATATATATATATATATATATATATATATATATATATATATATATATATCCCGATTTTCATCAAAAAAAATATTAACTGATTTTTTTTTATAGGTGAGAGAAATTTACTCTCTGGGGATTAGGGATACGAAAGAAGAAAAAAAAGAGCCATAGGTGACAATAAGCTTGACAATCCTGCATTAATTAGCGAGGGTCGGGGAGAGACCACCAGACCTTGCCCCTTTATATAGTTCTCCCGTTATATTATAGCCCTTCTTTCGAATCTCAACCTGAGAAATCAAAACTTAATTCAACTATTACCCTGGGCGAAATTGGGACAATATTGCCCAAATTGGGCGAAACGTTGCATTGGGCAAAATATTACCCAATATGCAAATTTTTAGGATGAGGGGGAGGTAATTTTCTTATGGGGAGGGGGAGGTAATTTTTTATGGGGGGGGGGGGGTAATTTTGAGGGGAGGGAGATAATTTTTAGGGGGAGGGGGAGGTATCAAATGCAGATTATATCACAATTTTGTAACATTTTAGGTGATACGCCCTAAGAAACGCCCCGGAAAACTCAAGTTTTAAAATCAGTTCTCTGAGATGCCTTTTTTTGTCAGTAATATTATTTTCAGTAAATATGAGAAAGAAAAAAGAAAAAAAGAAAGAAAGAACGAAGAAAGAAAAAAGGGAGCCATTTAAATAATTGATACCAATATTTATAACGTGGAAACTATGTGCATGACTTGATTTGTTTATTTTCCTAAGAATCAAGGACCATGGAAAATAAACAAATAAAATTGCAAAAATACTTCAACAAATGAAACAGAGCAACGATTTACAATAGGATTAAAAATATAACTGAATAAATACGTAAAAAAATAACACCAAGTATTTATATTCTGGAAAAAAAGGTTATGCATAGAGAACACTTTCAGATGTATAGTAAAAAATATCCAGCTTAATCTTAGCTAATTCGAACGGCTCTTTAATTTAAAATGTCGAAACTAATTCAATGATACTAAAAAAAAAAAAAAATAGGAAAAAAAGCAAAAATTTGCAATATGTTAAAAAGAAAATGCGAACTCAATACAAATCGGAGATTTGTCTTTAAAAAGAAGGGGAGGATAGAGAACATACGGGAGGGCAACTGCGTACAAAAAAAAATATCACGACGATAGAACCACGTAGCCGTTGCGTACGTAGCAACGTAACGTAGTTTAGTAACGTAGCAAATGCTACGTTACTGAATCCCATGTCTTCCTAATTTTTTTCGAATATCTAAAATTAGCAACGACTTCAAATCTCAACCTGAAGAACGCTAAGATAACCCCGGACAAACAGCAGTATCACAAACCGGAAAGTTTATTACATAGTGATGTCAGTAGCTATAGACTCAAGAAAAGAAGAGATTTACCTGCAAAATTTTAAGGGCTCCATCTTGCATAACCCCAACCAGAGGTGCAGAAGTAAACATAGGTCGCGTCTGGTTAGGAATTAATAAAGGTGCAGAAGTTCCATGAACCAAAGTTGAGCCGGAGGGAGCACCGAGTATTTGAACAACACTGGACTCAGCTTGTGGGACGGAATTTAATACAATTATATTTACTTTATCGGTAGACTGAGCTTCACTGGTAGATGGCATTGACGTCTGGATCTGTAATAGGGTAGTTTTATACAATAATAATAATATACTGCAATAGAAGACTTTAGCCTTTATTAAAATTACTTTCGCTAAAAAACTTGTCAATACTCTCTTGAAAGAGTTGGTAGAGTCAGCCATAACCACTTCTTGAGAGATGTTGTTCCATTCCTTGACTACTTGGTTTGAGAGGGCCCACCTTCCAACTTCTTTATTGAAAGTGTTTTAGCTTAAAGTCCTCAAAGCAGATTGTTTTTGTTGAAGAAGAGTATTTCCTCTGGTTCAATCTGGTTAGGGTAGTACTTGTGACATAGCTTTGAACATTCAATAAGATCACCTCGGAAGAGTCGATAGGAGATATAAGAAACTGACAGCTTTTCCAATCGTTCACAGTAGGAGAGGCCTCTTAGTTGTGGTACAGATTTTGTTGCTCTTCGCATTTTGGTACAGATTTTGTTGCGCTTCGCATTTTTGGTACAGATTTTGTTGCGCTTCGCATTTTTGGTACAGATTTTGCTCTATTTGTTGCTCATTTATACTGAAATGAGCGATCTTCTTTCTCGGAAATCACTGGCTCGGGTATATAATACATTCGCTTTGCCTCAGATTTTAGTTTTTTCATCGCTTCTCCCGTTTTTTAGAATTAGTAATATTGTGCATGTAAAAACCACATTTTTTTTTTATTTTGCTAAGTTCCTTTGCCGCTTTTCTAAATCTGAATCAACTACTTTTTTAATGAATACATATAAAATAAAAAACCCTGTTGATGTTTTGGAGAAAAAGCAAAAGAAGTTTTTATCCAAATTACCTGTTTTTTCTCATAATTTATATAAAGCTGCCATCGAAGCTTAATTAATTTTATTTTATTTATTTTTTTTATTAATTAGTGAATGAAGTGTTAATTTTAAGTGTTAATTTAATATTTATTGAATGAAGTGTTAATCTGTGTGGTAAGCTTGATTGAAGGCCTTTGCGTACTTTTTGTCTTATAGTTATAGCGTACTTATAGTTTACTTATAGTACTTATAGTACTTACGTACTTATAGCGTACTTATAGTTTAAAAGAATTTTATGGCCTGTTGATTATCGGTTATTTATTTATCTTTTTTATTATTATTAGTTTTACTCTTCGTATTCGGAGGAAATAAAAAGTTTGGATTGAGTTGAATTGAAAGATATTAACTTGTTGAAGAAAAGTTTAATCCACAGTGGAAATCAGCGGCGTGACTTTATAAGCTCAGTCAGGGTCGACCCAGTTCCAAATTTTAATTCTAATAATTAAAATTTGGATATTTAGGGGAAATTTACCAGGGGAAATTTAGGGTATGTAAACAGAATGGGTGTGGGAAAACTCACGATGGCAGGCCCCAACCCGCCATTGCACTTCCTGAATCAAGGGCTAGTAACAGAAGGGCAGCGCCGGTTTAGAATGTGCAATCCAGTGTAGCACCCTTTTTTTTCACATAGAAATAAAGAAAAAAAAAACGATCAAAAATGGGGTTTTTATAGGCCAAACGAAAATACTGAAGAAACATACAAAGCGAATATTTCGAGAGAATAACCGCCTCTTCAGCGCGAACAAAATAATAAGGAAATTGCCGAACAAAAAACCAAAAACAAACGCAGAAAGTCAACAAAACCAATTAAACCAATGAAGAAAGTAGCAAAAAAAATTAAAAGATAAATAAAATTCAATAAAAGACAAAATTATAAGAATTAAAATCAAATACCTAACAACCATAAAGTGAGTCATTCGCCAATATCCACGCTTTGCACAAAATCCAAAAATTCTCACAGTTCCACAAATTCTCATTTTAGCCAGTTTCTTTTAGAAAATTAAATAATAGTAGAATGCAAATCAAAAAATCCAGAAAAATTTAAGAAAACTAAATGAAACAACATTTCGAAAGATAATGGAAGCTTTATTAGATACGATTATTAAGCATTATTTTCAATTTTTCATTCAAAAATTTTAAATATTTTCTACTTTTTTTACTTCTTTTTAAAATCCCCTCTGATTTATAATTAGAATTTGTCGGTCTGTCATAGATATCAGGGTACGGTATTAAACTGAAATAAACGTAATAAACGCTAATAAACTGAAATAAATATAATAATAAACGGTAATAAACGCTAATAAGCGGTAATAAACGCTAATAAAAGGTAATAAACGCTAATAAACTAAAATAAATATAATAAGAAACGGTAATAAACGCTAATAAACGGTAATAAACGCTAATAAACTGAAATAAATATAATAATAAACGGTAATAAACTGAAATAAATATAATAACAAACGGTAATAAGCGCTAATAAACTGAATAAATTAACAATCAATCGCAAAACTTCTCCATCATATCTAAAGGCCTCTCAAATCAAACTAGGGTTTATATGACAGGTAATGGCGTTTCTTAGAGTCTTTTAAATGAAACTGTCAAAAATGAGTGTCTCCAATGACAGGGGTTTCTTTTCATTTTTATTAGATTATTTCCCTAAGTATTTATATTTCAATATATTAGGGAAAATTTAAAGCCTTTAATCTTTAAAGCCTTTCATCATTGTCACAATAGTCATGAAACAGACTTATTTATCACAACAATAATGCCTGTCGTAGATTCAAAAATTAGTGCTTTTTTGCAATACAGCTGCGGCAAAACAAAATAGGAAAAACAGGGAGGGAATAAAAAGATATCACGAACAGGATGAAGTAAAGCGGGAGCGTGCTCCAATTCACATGCCTCATAAGGCTTGTGAATTGCAATTGCCATGACATAGTATATGGCTTGAGAATAATAGAAAAAAAGAACAAAAAAGAAAGAATAAAAAAAACCAAACGAACTTAAACTTATGACAAGGAACTGAATTCATTTATATCTGATTCGAAATATTTCCCACAGATAGATCAAAATTGTTAAAAAATTCAGGATTATCAATGAAACAAAGAAGTTAGAAACACGGTTTATAAAACTGGATTGTAGAACTGTAGACTGCGGATCATCGAAATTTACAAACCCCCAATCCCCGACCCATGAAATCAATGACCCTGACTCTTGAAATCGCAAAATCCAAAATTGCGATTTTCCTTTTGAGCACCGTTGTTAAATTCACAATCTAGATAATAAACTATCCCAATTATAAATAAATTAATTATCCTATCCTTAATATCCTATATCCTAATTAATATCCTATATCGTAATTAATCCTAATTAATATCCTATATATCCTAATAATCCTATATCCTAATTAATATCCTATATCCTAATAATATCCTAATTAATTATCCTATTATAAATTATAATAAAATAAATTAATTATGGGATAATAAATTATCCCAATTGTAATGGAACAGCATTTTTCATGAGCTAGATTCTATGCAGACCTGCATATTTAAAATCCAGATTTTGAACTGACAATTTTTTTTACAGTGGAAAATGTTTTAAATATTAGGGAGACCCGAAGGTTACAAAAAAAGTATTAATAATAAAAACAAAATTCCTGTTTAGCTTTGTTTATTTAAAAGCATAATTAATGTAGCTTTGTTAATAGGTTTTTATTTACAATATTTTCTATATCTAATTAACCCAGAAATTGAAAATTAGTTTCAGAAATTTACAAATGAGTTACATGCTTTATGAATTCGTTTCAAGAAGACATTTCCAAACTGTATCTTAACTATCACAATTTGAAAATAAACATATTTTTACAGTAAATATTTCAACTTTCGTAAGAAATATTGACTTCAAACCCCCAGTTCTAAGATGAAAAAGCAGACTTGTGTACAAAAAAAAAACAAGCGGCTCGTTAGCAATCAATAAACTTATAAATATATATGTATATAAATTTATAAAAAAAATTTTAATATAAATAAATATAGTAAAATAAAAAATATATTTATAAAATATAATATTTATAAAATATGTAGATTGTATAATAAGACATTTAATAAATTATAATAAGACTTAAACATATATACAAATGACATAATCAAGTTTTATAAAAAGACCACATTTATTTATATATTTTACATTTATTTGCACAATTTGAATGTCACTGAAAAGGAGTTATTCAACTTTTTACGGACGCTTTATGCGCCTCTTTGACCCCCCCCCCCCGTTGAAAGCTTGCTAATAACATAAACTTACTTGCAATAGCCTTGGTTGTTGCTGGACTGGCGTTGGTGCTAAATCCCTCGGGGACTGATTGACGACAGTTACTTGAGACGTAATTTGAGGCTGAGACTCACTTCTAGGTGGCAGAGAGAGGACTATGGGGGTTTGACTTTGCTGGACTAAAACACCACCAGGGCCAACAATGACTGGTGTGGCGGCAGATTGTGGCAGTGAAGATGATATAGAAACTTCTGCTGTTATAGCACGCTGCCTTGGCTGATTTATACGAAAAGTAAGCATATATAAGTAAAATCAAGAGCAGTTACTATTATTACTACTACTACTACTAACAACTCAAAGCAGCACCACGCCGCCCGAGGCCAGTTCAGTTATGCACGCTCCTCCTTCATCCCAAGAGCAGTTTACACACAAAGATTAAGAACTTCCAATACGCTATAAAATGTGCTGGTTCAAAAATTACATTTTTGAACCAAAATTTTTTAACTTTCAGCATGAGGTCCTGGGGATAAATACTGAGGTATCGGGGAGGGAGGGAATTTTATCCTCTTGTCGTTTTGATGAAAATATTTAGAAAAAGTTTGCAATATGTGTTGAGGTTTGACAGTTGAATAGATAGATAGATTCACAGAAAGATATAAATTTATTCAACAACACATTAAATTTAAATAATAGAGTCAGTTACATCATCATATATCCCCTCCCCCTAGTTACCCTCTAATTGCAGAAATATAAATAAAATGCATAGAAATAGCTGAATTCAGCACTTCTTATGGCTTGTAGGATTTATTAATACTAAAGAAGAAAATATCTATCAACTCAATTCCGGCAATAACTACAGGAATAATGCAAAGTTCTGCCAATAATCAGCAATTATTGTCAAGCAAAAATGATAAAGCGACATGGCAATGTGAATTCCGGCTTGTATGTCAGATTGAACGCCAAATCCTCTAAAATCCTTAAAAGAGAAGCCTCCATTGAATAGTGCTCATGACATGTTTTGTGAATTTTCGCTTGCCCTTTTTGTTTCGCGGTGTATTTTCCTTAAGCGATGTTTTTTGCGGGTGGGGTGGGGGGGGGGGGTAAATGGCGCCTCTCACCGTCTACATACTGTAATTTTTTTTACCACTTTGCTTATTTTTTTGTTTTCATTTTGTGGTATTTGTCTACGCTCGTAGTTGTTTATCGTTTGGTTTTGGTTTGCCCATTTTCGCTTGCGAATTTTGTTTTATAAGCTCCACATGACCTCCTCTGATTTCCTATAACTCACTTCTTCTGATAATACATCAGTTTCTGTTGTGTTCCTCAATTTTGGAGACGTTTTCTCCAAATTGGCGCAATCTCTACAAGCCTTTTGGAACTGACTAGGCTCTTTGCGTGTTCCCCTCCTCTCTCTATTGTTGTTATGTTTAGCATAATATAGTTTTTTTGACTAGAGTGAAGTTGGACAAAATATTCAATTTCTGCTCTTTCACCATATGGCTTTGATGGTAAACTTAAAACACAAGAGTTCATCTTGAGTAACAAATACTGATAGAAAAAAATATACAACTCCGTAAGTATAAATAATAATAATAATAATAAAAAAAAAAAAATCTGTTGAGCAAAAAAAGGCTGTATTCTAAAATTTAAATGAGTGAGTTTTAGAGATGGAAGTCTTAAATCCGATGAAAAATGAATTTATCATAAAAAAAGAAAATTTTGACGGGAGTTGATCAAAAGTTAAATCATGGCAAATACGGGAAATAGACATCAGATTTACAGAAAATATACCGGAAGACTCGTATAGATGTCTTACTGAAGCTGAGCGATTAATATTAAAAAGGATTTTAAGTGCTTTATTTTGTAAAATTTTAAATGGTCTACAAACAGATACAAAAGTAGATGACTAAACTGAAGTACAATAAAGGAAATAAGGATGAACAAGAGAAAAATAAACTGTCTTCGACATTTCAAAATTTCAAAGTGCGCTGATCTTAAAAAGTCCGCCATAGGCCATTGCATCGAAGAGAAAAAAAGAGATTACTGTCACCTCGACCTGTGTTAAAAAGTGCGCTTTTATTCCATCGGTAAATTGTTATGACGTATTTTCCCAAACCAACCTCATTACTACTTATTTTTTGAAAAAAATTGTCCCGCCAATCTGTTGAGCAAAAAAGGCCCTCAAAGAGTGTTCCAAAATGCGGACCTGTCTTAAAAGGTTTGCCATCATTACCATTTAATCAAAGAGAAAAAAAAGTGATCACTGACACCAAGTACTGAGTTAAAAGGCGGGCATTCATTCTACTGGTTAATTGTGATGGTGTATTTTCGCCAGACAATTATATCATTCTTAATTTCTCGAGAAAAAAAAGCCCCAGCTTTTTAAAAACCGGGTTAAGTTACACTTTGGGTCAACTAATGAGAAGCGACAAAACTACAGTCAGACAAGGAAGAAAAATTCCAGTAGCTTACTACCGAGAAGACCAAATCTTGCAACCAAAAGAGGGGGCCTGTTCCCCTCTTAGATTTTGAAAAATATCTTTCTTGGGGCATAATCATTAAAACTAACCTTTCTGTTGGCATTTTCAATGAAGAAATTTAAAAGACGAAAATCCTCCTAGACTTTTGCAAATTGGCACCACTTATAAAGGCATCTACAGTACCTCATTATCCGTCTTAAATCAAGTAAATCCAAATAATCCTTAGGATAGCTTTTTTGACGAAGGAAATAGTTTGATTGATAGTTTTTGGAAGTGCAAGGAAGTAAAACGAAATCTGGAAGCACATGATCTTATAGAGATAGTTAATGGTTCATTTCATAGCTCTTTATCATATCTACGTGCCTTTTGTTAATTTGTCTTAATAACCCCTTTAAGTGCCACGTTGAATTAAAATTAGTACTTTTGGTGTCATTTCTAGAGTTGAAAGGCTGGTAAGGATAACAAGGGTACAATTCACCCGAGGCTTACACCCCCTCCCCTCTTGTGCACCACGCCCTTCCAGCCCCCTTGGTAAATGAAAACCAAAATAATATTTAGAAGATTAAAGTTAAAATTTGAATGATGATAAAAACTATTTATGTTTATATTAACGGTACAATATAATAATTGAAGACACAGTTCCCTGAATTACGAAAAAGAGCTTGAAACTCTCATGTGCATTTTTTTTCTCCAGCACTCTAGAAGGGAACAGCGTCAAAAAAGGTCAAAAAAGGTAATTAACTAGAGTCTTCCTAATTGGGGTTTACTTTCCCTACCTCGTCAATGTGCAAATGAACTGATCAATCGTTTTTGACGCCACACAAAGGCCCGTCATCTAGAAACAGAGGATAGCAATAGCCCTCGAATACAAAGCTTTATTTTTTTTGTTTAACCAAAAGCATTCTTCATAATAATATAATTTTAATGATTAGATCTGTTAAAAAGACCAAAAAGCGAAAAAAAGAGAAAGTATACTTTCTTATGCGAAGTTTAAAATTCTCTGTACTGTTCCGATTGACGAATTGCAATAATAACAACACTAATTCCGTTGATTTTGAATTGAAGTTATCAAGTATTTTGCAGGTTGCATAGGTTGCATCAAGAAATGGCTAATTGTAGACAGAGAAAAGCCAAGACAGATAGTCCAATTAATTGAGAGGCAAATGTTTAAATGGCTGGGGCACGGGTAAATGGCGGAAGTATGGATGACTCTTTTATTGGACACATACTTGTTTATTAGTTTTTGGAAATGTATGCCTGCCCAGAGTCTTAGGCATGCTGACCAAGAATTTAAAATTGACATAAGACCGTTAGATTGCCTGTAATGAGAGGCAAGTTATTTTAGTTAGTCAAGGTAAGTTTATTAATAAGAATAAAACTTAACAAGATATATAATACATGTAGAACAAAATCGTTCAACTAAATCTTCTAGCCTGCCCATGAACTTGCACAGGCAAGCTGTCCTAAGGGCGTGACAGGGACAGAAAAAAAAATTAATACTGGTTATGAGCACAAATGAATTATACCATAAATACGTGATAATAAATGACGCAGAAGTATAGAAGGGTTATTACTTAAAACGGCCTGAATTAGTTGTCGGATAAGTTATACCTGCTAACAGGAATAACTATGACCTAGGATAACTGAGTAACCTAGGATAACTCAGGATAAATGAAGTCATATATAAATAAAAAATTTATTTTTTCAAAAATGGAAAAAAAAGTAAAATTATATACAGATAACAATAAGGGACAATAATTGTAAAATGTGATACACATTCAGGGGTTTGTAAATAAGCAATGTTGACAGTGGAGTACACGTGACTAATGTTGTTATTCGCCTAGTTGCCTATGGCGCTTCAGTTGACAAGTTCCCAGATAAGTATTTGTTATTATCTCTTACAGAGTACACCCGGAAGACTTGATATTCCCGCCGAATCAGTCAAATAGCGGATGTTTGAAAGCAATCTATGAAAGGTAAATGACCCTGACAAAGAGGACACTGCCTTTCCAGCATTTTCCAGCCTTTCCAGCCTTTCCAGCCTTTCCAGCATAAGCATCAAGAACAACAAGAGCAACAGGAATTCTTTTCGCAACAGTAAAACGCAGCAGAGCAACAGTAAAATTCAATAATTGAATTAAAATTCCTGGTTGGACTTTGCTGAAGTAAGTTCGCTGGGACTGTTTTAAAATTCTTGATTTTAGTTTTAATAGTCGTACTTTATTGTGTCTCTTTTCCTTTGTATTTTCATGTTTTGTTGAGGACGGGGCACGGTCAAAATATTCATTCAAATATAGAATTCCACTGTCTTGAGAAAAGAATTCGCTATTGTTCTTCTTGTTGTTGATGTTTATCTATAGGGTGACGACTTAGGATATAACCCTAAGATGTAGATATCACCCTAAGTCTTGTCGTTTGCAACCAATAATTATCACTTTAGGGTGACTTAGAATGAGACCGAAGACGATTTCTGGCTCTTCATTCTCGGTGCGTACAAACAGCTCCTCCCATATACTCTTTCATTAGCGGGTTTAACCCGCTAATGAAAGGACCGCTGACACATACTAACATTAGTAACATTAGTAATTAGTAACATTAGTAACATTGGACCGCTGACACATACTAACATTAGTAACCCGGTTACTAATGTTAGTATGTGTCAGCGGTCCAATTACCCTGGAACACGTATTTTGGCAGAAACTTTCTCAAAATGCCTTTGAAACCAACTCGAGACTTCGAAACCTACTTGTAATTCTTAAAAGCATCTAGTAATAACATTGCACTTGTAATTACAAATTTTCATATATGCATTGAAATATATTAATTTAAAATTAGTTTCTTTAAAATTTAGTGTTCCAACGTTGAAGCCAAGCTTCGCGTTCAAGAGAAATCTGACTCGTCTACCCGGGATAAGATCTAATGTTACTTATGTTTTTACGTTCTCCGGAGCACTCGCACCTCGGTCCAGGTTTTCATAATGGGTGAGATAGGGAACGATCATACTGTCTATTATTTATATACTGCGATATATCTACAGTACTAACTTGGTTATTAGAATTATAAGAATTGATTATTAATAACAATATAATTACTTGTTCGCTTCCAAGTTTCGGCTGTACAGTCGGTGTTGGCATGACAATTGCTGTTGGCCTTACATTATGCTCATTCATAGATGGCAACCTAGGTGCAAGAGGTCTCTGGGCTGAGTTTACCATCAATACACTGGATGCTTTTTCCGAGCTAGTCGCGGCTCTCATCCTTGCTTCTTTATTAGGAATGGACGGCGGTTTGAGTTGGTTTTCAAGTTGCCGACAATTGGGGCTGCTCTGAATTACGGCCTTGCAAATTTGGTACGAGCGTTCGAGATTCACAGTACCCGGTGGTGTTTTACTAGCACGTCCATAGGAGCGCGACGGTGGCAATACCTGCAAAAAAATATGCATATTAAAACCAAAAAAGGACAATTGAATACCAAAGAAGATTCAGGAGCCAAATAGACTTGTGCCTTGTAAACTGATGAAACTGATGAAATATAACCGCAAAAATACAGTGAACAAACCAATGTTATTTTTCAAAGTTTTATGTTTCGAGATCCAACAATTCCAGTGGCCGTGAATATGTAAGCAGGGGCGTAGCTCCAGCATTTTTATTGAGTTGGAAAAAAAGTTCCACATCCAGAGAGTCAAGGGACTGGCTATATAAAAGCTTTTTTTCAAATTTTTTTTTGGGGAGGTGGGGGGGGGGGGCAATTGCCCCCCTTGCCACCCCCAAACGACGCCACTGTATGCAAGATAGTATATAGAACGCTGTGAAATAAAACTGACACGCACAACTCCATAGTTGTGCGGACATTACCTACATAGTAGGGTCACATAATATCTGGCGTCACATAGTATCTGAAAGTTTGAAAACACGTTAAAAAACCTGTCTAGAAAGAAAAAATTTTTCTATAAGTGGTCCATGACTGATAAGTTTTATACAGGATTCATAGCAAAACCAAATTTTGTGGAAATTTAAAGAAGTTTTAAACCACTCAAATGGCAGAGGATCGAAATGAAAAGGTTACCATCGGAATCACCGTGGTCAAAAACCCTTGGCTAGAGGTTTTTAGCCTTTCGTCTTGAAAATAAATTAAAATTTCTTTTTTGCATCGATAACAGCGATGTGTTTTTCGTCAAATCTTTTTTTTTGTCACCTTTCTTTTTTTTGTAAGGCCTGGCAGGCTGACATCAGAATGGAGGCTGTTAAGTCTCTAAAAGCCATCAGACAAAAATAATTGGTGGCTCATTTAAAAGCTCTTCCTCATATCTACGTGTTCTTTTTTTTATCTATCTATATAACATCATCACGAAATTCCGCGTCCTTGAAAATGATGGTGCCATTACGTATTGGCACCCTTATAATCTCCATGGTAGAAAGCCTATACACTTGGCTCATCCTGTGTCATTCGTCAAATTTCATATGTTTGTTGATGCGACAAACGGCTGCGTCGAAAAAAAACAAAAAAACAACCAAGCAAATAAAAGATTCACCGTTATTTTAATTGAAACCTTTTTTAGAACCACACAATGCAAATAATTGGGAAGCTAACCATAATTGTCAGAAGTTGTCAATTAATACAGGACAAAGGACATAGTCATCCACGTGAACATTTAATCCTCAAGACCTGCGATTACATTTCTAGATAAAGTTTTAATAGAAGGTAAGAATTACGTTAATAATCAGGCATAGCTACTGCTACTACTACTGCTACTAACAACTCACTACGGCACAAAGGCACCTGAAGCTACCCCAGCTGCGTACACTCCTCATTTCTTTCCAGCCCTGTTCAGAGATAACCTGCTTTCCCTTTGGCCTTAGACGGTTACCCAAAAAGGACAATATTTGGATATCTGTTATCCCTCGTCGATAGAACGTATCCTAGTCATCTCGCCGTTTCTCTCATTATAGCCCTAAAAGGCGGGATAGGACCACATTCTTCATACTGCTTACTGCTTGAAATACGGTCAATCAGAGGGGTACACAAAAGAATCAACAGACAATTCCTCTGAAAAACAACTAACAAATCCTCCTCCGTCTTTAGAAGCGCCCATGCTTCAAAAAAAATTTCGACCACAGTAATCACTGTAGCATCTAATACTCTATTCTTGGTTTGCAGACTTGCCTTCCTATTTTTCCAAAACATTTTTCAACTGCGAACAAGGCCGTACCAGGAATTTTTTTTCGGATGGGGTTTTACTAAAAAAAAATTCGGTGGGAGGGGGGGTTTACACAAAAAAAAACTAAAAAAACACATACAAAATTTGATTATATCCATTTTTGCTACGTTTTTACGAGTCAGAAAAAAATTTCGGGGGGGGGGGGTCAAACCCACCTAACATCCCCTTTGGGTCCGGCCTTGAATGCGAAACACCCTGGGCCTGGGCTATTCTACTTTTAACATCTTCAATGCACCCACCATCTTCACTACTAATACTACTCAGGTAAATGAAGCGATCCCTTTGGTCAATCTTCTCATTACCAAAAATCACCTCTTCAGCTTCATTTACTCTCAGTCAAGGCTGTATCCAGGGGGGAGGGTCACTGGGTTTGACCCCCCCCCCCCCCGAAATTTTCCGACTCGTAAAACGTAACAAAATACACATAAAAACAAATTTGATACGTTTTTTTTAAGTTTTTAACCCCTCTCCCCAAACAAAAATCGTAAATACACCCGGATTCCCAGTACATGCGGTTTAAATATCTCACACTAGTTTTTGTACTTGAATAGCTACCCTGAACTGTTTCTGTGTGACCATTTTTTTTGATTTTCCTACATCCATTACTGCTGGGCCACCTTGTGCTTAAAACAAACCGTAACATGGATAACCAAGGATTGACCAGAGGTATACAATCTCCTCTTAGCCCCATAGCAAGTGAAGATTGAAAAACACGCTTAAAAAAACAAACTAATGAAAAAACAGATTCAATTTCACTTTTTGGAAAAAAATTTATCTTCTAAGATAGTTTTTTATATCGATAACCAGACATTTTTCAAAGGAGACCAGCGTCTTCTAAGGCAATGTTTTAAGACTATAAGTTATAAACACTGGCAAAATCTATGATAGTTTTTTTTAACAAAAAGCATTTTAAGTGAGATTAATATTACTCAATACTCTTTCTAAAGATAATAATTACTCCCATTGTAACTGAGGTTAACGATGGAGGGGCCAATGGCCCACATTACAGACAACTCACCGCAACTCTAAGCTGCCTGAGGCCAACACATCTACCGATGCTCCTTCTCCATCCTAATTTATTCAAAGCCTCCCTTTTCCACCCTCCCAGGAAATTCACATTTCCCTTAGATCTTTCCTTACGACATCCTCCCAACCCAACCGAGAATGACCTGCTTTTCGTTTAACCCTTGACGGTTTGCCAAAAAGGACAATCTTTGGCAATCTGTCATCCTTCTCCACCGAACGTGTCCTAGCCATCCCAAACCTGCCTTTCATCATAGCCCTAGAAAGCGGGATTATACCATAATTTTCGAAAAGCCTACCGTTTGAAATACGGTCAGTCAGTCGGGCATCCAAAACAATCCAATGTCCTCCGTTTTTCGGAGCGCAAATGCTTCAGAACCATACTTGACCTCTATCACCACTGTAGCTTCCAATATTCTAAGGTTCGCAGACTTATCTTCCTATTCTTCCAAATTTTTTTCAACTTTGGTTCATCAATAATGAAGATCGAAATTCCATGCGCGTTATTCTGATTTCAACCAGGTTGAACCAGAATAACGGCAAGTCAGGGCTAGGCTCGTTTTGCCCCGATCCATCGAAATGCCACAAATCATGCTTGGCTCGTTTTTGTACTGAGTCAGAATTTAGATTATTCTTGCGGGGCTCAGCCGATATTCCAAAGCTTATGTTAGGAACGTTCTACAACGAGCAGAACTTAGCTTGTTTTCGCACAAAGCATGTTCTTAGCTCCCCTTTCCATATTGTGGCCAGGTCCTCATATTTTTTATTATCCCCTCCCATGCTGTTTAAAATCCAGGCTAAAATATGAGCACTCAACACCTAGAACCGTTCCTTGAAGTAAGGAAAAAAAACCTAAAATGTGGACTTTTGGGTATTATGCTTGGGTATCAGGGTTAGAAAAATGAAAAAGCCGCTGCTCAGCTTACTATTATTTTATTGTTGCTGATTACTTTGTTTTGAATTGTGTAGTTACGTAACTGAAAGTTTCGTTTTAAGGTAGTGTAACCGCGATGAATTTATCATCAGAATTTTAAGCCAACCCTCTATTGGCTTGTTATACGATAAACTCCCGATTATTCACAAAATTGTTTGGCAAAGTACCCAAGGATAAGTGAAAATACCCAAGGATAAGTGATAAGGATAAAGTGATACCCAAGGATAAGGATAAGTGATACCCAAAGATACCCAAGGATAAGGATAAGGGATACCCAAAGATATCCAACGATAAGTGATACCCAAGAATAAGTGAAAGTACCCAAGGATAAGTGATAAGGATAAAGTAATACCCAAGGATAAGGATGCCCAAGGATAAGGATAAGGGATACCCAAAGATATCCAAGGATAAGCGATACCCAAGGATAAGTGAAAGTACCCAAGGATAAGTGATAAGGATAAAGTGATAACCAAGGATAAGGATAAGTATACCCAAGGATAAGGATGCCCAAGGATAAGGATAAGGGATACCCAAATATATCCAAGGATAAGTGATACCCAAGGATAAGTGAAAATACCCAAGGATAAGTGATAAGGATAAAGTGATACCCAAGGATAAGGATAAGTATACCCAAGTATAAGGATGCCCAAGGATAAGAATAAGGGATACCCAAAGATATCCAACGATAAGGGATACCCAAGAATAAGTGAAAGTACCCAAGGATAAGTGATAAGGATAAAGTGATACCCAAGGATAAGAATAAGTATACCCAAGAATAAGGATGCCCAAGGATAAAGATAAGGGATACCCAAAGATACCCAAGGATAAGTGATACCCAAGGATAAGTGAAAGTACCCAAGGATAAGGATAAAGTGATACCCAAGGATAAGGATAAGGATGCCCAAGGATATGGTATACCCAAAGATACCCAAGGAAAAGTGATACCCAAGGATAAGTGAAAGTACCCAAGGATAAGGATAAGGATAAAGTGATACCCAAGGATAAGGATAAGTATACCCAAGGATAACGATGCCCAAGGATAAGGGATACCCAAAGATACCCAAGGATAAGTGATACCCAAGGATAAGTGAAAGTACCCAAGGATAAGAATAAGGATAAAGTGATACCCAAAGATAAGGATAAGTAAACCCAAGGATAAGGATAAGGGATACACAAAGATACCCAAGGATAAGTGAAATTACCCAAGGATAAGGATAAGGATAAAGTGATACCCAAGGATAAGGATAAGTATACCCAAGGATAAGGATGCCCAAGGATAAGGATAAGGGATACCCAAAGATACCCAAGGATAAGTGATACCCAAGGATAAGTAAAAGTACCAAAGGATAAGTGATAAAGATAAAGTGATACCCAAGGATAAGGATAAGTATACCCAAGGATAAGGATGCCCAAGGATAAGGATAAGGGATACCCAAAGATACCCAAGGATAAGGATAAAGTGATACCCAAGGATAAGTGAAAGAACCCAAGGATAAGGATAAAGTGATACCCAAGGATAAGGATAAGTATACCCAAGGATAAGGATGCCCAAGGATAAGGATAAGGATGCCCAAGGATAAGGATAAGGTATACCAAAAGATACCCAAGGATAAGTGATACCCAAGGATAAGTGAAAGTACCCAAGGATAAGGATGCCCAAGGATAAGGAATACCCAAAGATACCCAAGGATAAGTGATACCCAAGGATAAGTGAAAGTACCCAAGGATAAGGATAAAGTGATACCCAAGAATAAAGATAAGCATACCCAAGAATAAGGATACCCAAGGAAAAGAATAATAGATACCAAAACATACCCAAAGATAAGGGATAAAGTGATACCCAAGGATAAGAATAAGTATACCCAAGTATAAGAATAAGCGATACCCAAAGATACCCAAGGATAAATGATACCCAAGGATAAGCGAAAGTACCTAAGGATAAGGATAAAGTGATACCCAAGGATAAGGATAAGTATACCCAAGGATAATGATGTCCAAGGATAAGGATAAGGGATACCCAAAGATACACAAGGATAAGTGATACCCAAGGATAAGTGAAAGTACCCAAGGATAAGTGATACCCAAGGATAAGGATAAGTATACCCAGGGATAAGGATGCCCAAGGATAAGGATAAGGGATACCCAAAGATACCCAAGGATAAGTGAAAGTACCCAAGGATAAGAATAAGGATAAAGTGATACCCAAGGATAAGGATGCCCAAGGATAAGGATAAGGGATACCCAAAGATACCCAAGGATAAGTGATACCCAAGGATAAGGATAAGTATACCCAGTGATAAGGATGCCCAAGGATAAGGATAAGGGAAACCCAAAGATACCCAAGGATAAGTGATACCCAAGGATAAGTGAAAGTACCCAAGGATAAGGATAAGGATAAAGCGATACCCAAGGATAAGGATAAGTATACCCAAGGATAAGAATGCCCAAGGATAAGGATAAGGGATACCCAAAGATACCCAAGGATAAGTGATACCCAAGGATAAGTGAAAGTACCCAAGGATAAGTGATACCGAAGGATAAGGATAAGTATACCCAAGGATAAGGATAAGGGATACCCAAAGATACCCAAGGATAAGTGATACCCAAGGATAAGTGAAAGTACCCAAGGATAAGGATAAAGTGATACCCAAGGATAAGGATCAGTATACCCAAGGATAAAGATGCCCAAGGATAAGGGATACCCAAAGATACCCAAGGATAAGTGATACCCAAGGATAAGTGAAAGTACCCAAGGATAAGTGATACCCAAGGATAAGGATAAGTATACCCAGGTATAAGGATGCCCAAGGATAAGGATAAGGGATACCCAAAGATACCCAAGGATAAGGATAAAGTGATACCCAAGGATAAGAATAAGTATACCCAAGGATAAGAATAAGGGATACCCAAGGATAAGGATACCCAAGGATAAGTATAAGGGATACCCAAAGATACCCAAGGATAAGTGATACCCAAGGATAAGTGAAAGTACCCAAGGATAAGGATAAGTATACCCAAGGATAAGGATAAGCGATACCCAAAGATACCCAAGGATAAGTGATACCCAAGGATAAGCGAAAGATACCCAAGGATAAGGATAAAGTGATACCCAAGAATAAGGATAAGCATACCCAAGGATAAGGATGCCCAAGGATAAGAATAAGGGATACCCAAAGATACCCAAGGATAAGGATAAAGTGATACCCAAGGATAAGGGAAAGTACCCGAGGATAAGGATAAGGTGATACCCAAGGATAAGGATAAGTATACCCAAGGATAAGGATAAGCGATACCCAAAGATACCCAAGGATAAATGATACCCAAGGATAAGCGAAAGTACCTAAGGATAAGGATAAAGTGATACCCAAGGATAAGGATAAGTATACCCAAGGATAATGATGCCCAAGGATAAGGATAAGGGATACCCAAAGATACACAAGGATAAGTGATACCCAAGGATAAGTGAAAGTACCCAAGGATAAGTTATACCCAAGGATAAGGATAAGTATACCCAAGGATAAGGATGCCCAAGGATAAGGATAAGGGATACCCAAAGATACCCAAGGATAAGTGAAAGTACCCAAGGATAAGAATAAGGATAAAGTGATACCCAAGGATAAGGATACCCAAGGATAAGGATAAGGGATACCCAAAGATACCCAAGGATAAGTGATACCCAAGGATAAGGATAAGTATACCCAGGGATAAGGATGCCCAAGGATAAGGATAAGGGAAACCCAAAGATACCCAAGGATAAGTGATACCCAAGGATAAGTGAAAGTACCCAAGGATAAGGATATGGATAAAGCGATACCCAAGGATAAGGATAAGTATACCCAAGGATAAGAATGCCCAAGGATAAGGATAAGGGATACCCAAAGATACCCAAGGATAAGTGATACCCAAGGATAAGTGAAAGTACCCAAGGATAAGTGATACCGAAGGATAAGGATAAGTATACCCAAGGATAAGGATGCCCAAGGATAAGGATAAGGGATACCCGAAGATACCCAAGGATAAGTGATACCCAAGGATAAGTGAAAGTACCCAAGGATAAGGATAAAGTGATACCCAAGGATAAGGATAAGTATACCCAAGGATAAGGATGCCCAAGGATAAGGATAAGGATGCCCAAGGATAAGGATAAGGGATACCCAAAGATACCCAAGGATAAGTGATACCCAAGGATAAGGATGCCCAAGGATAAGGATAAGGGATACCCAAAGATACCCAAGGATAAGTGATACCCAAGGATAAGTTAAAGTACCCAAGGATAAGGATAAAGTGATACCCAAGGATAAGGATAAGTATACCCAAGGATAAGGATGCCCAAGGATAAGGATAAGGGATACCCAAAGATAAGTGATACCTAAGGATAAGGGAAAGTACCCGAGGATAAGGATAAGGTGATACCCAAGGATAAGGATAAGTATACCCAAGGATAAGGATAAGCGATACCCAAAGATACCCAAGGATAAGTGATACCCAAGGATAAGCGAAAGTACCTAAGGATAAGGATAAAGTGAAACACAAGGATAAGTATACCCAAGGATAATGATGCCCAAGGATAAGGATAAGGGATACCCAAAGATACACAAGGATAAGTGATACCCAAGGATAAGTGAAAGTACCCAAGGATAAGTGATACCCAAGGATAAGGATAAGTATACCCAGGGATAAGGATGCCCAAGGATAAGGATAAGGGATACCCAAAGATACCCAAGGATAAGTGAAAGTACCCAAGGATAAGAATAAGGATAAAGTGATACCCAAGGATAAGGATGCCCAAGGATAAGGATAAGGGATACCCAAAGATACCCAAGGATAAGTGATACCCAAGGATAAGGATAAGTATACCCAGGGATAAGGATGCCCAAGGATAAGGATAAGGGAAACCCAAAGATACCCAAGGATAAGTGATACCCAAGGATAAGTGAAAGTACCCAAGGATAAGGATAAAGCGATACCCAAGGATAAGGATAAGTATACCCAAGGATAAGAATGCCCAAGGATAAGGATAAGGGATACCCAAAGATACCCAAGGATAAGTGATACCCAAGGATAAGTGAAAGTACCCAAGGATAAGTGATACCGAAGGATAAGGATAAGTATACCCAAGGATAAGGATAAGTATACCCATAGATAAGGATGCCCAAGGATAAGGATAAGGGATACCCAAAGATACCCAAGGATAAGTGATACCCAAGGATAAGTGAAAGTACCCAAGGATAAGGATAAAGTGATACCCAAGGATAAGGATAAGTATACCCAAGGATAAGAATGCCCAAGGATAAGAATAAGGGATACCCAAAGATACCCAAGGATAAGGATAAGTGATACCGAAGGATAAGTGAAAGTACCCAAGGATAAGTGATACCCAAGGATAAGGATAAGTATACCCAAGGATAAGGATACCCAAGGATAAGAATAAGACATACCCAAAGATACCCAAAGATAAGGATAAAGTGATACCCAAGGATAAGAATAAGTATACCCAAGGATAAGAATAAGTATACCCAAGGATAAGGATAAGTATACCCAAGGATAAGGATGCCCAAGGATAAGGATAAGGATGCCCAAGGATAAGGATAAGGGATACCCAAAGATACCCAAGGATAAGTGATACCCAAGGATAAGTGAAAGTACCCAAGGATAAGGATGCCCAAGGATAAGGATAAGGGATACCCAAAGATACCCAAGGATAAGTGATACCCAAGGATAAGTGAAAGTACCCAAGGATAAGGATAAAGTGATACCCAAGGATAAGGATAAGTATACCCAAGGATAAGGATGCCCAAGGATAAGGATAAGGGATACCCAAGGATAAGTGATACCCAAGGATAAGTGAAAGTACCCAAGGATAAGTGATACCCAAGGATAAGTGATACCCAAGGATAAGGATAAGTATACCCAGGGATAAGGATGCCCAAGGATAAGGATAAGGATGCCCAAGGATAAGGATAAGGGATACCCAAAGATACCCAAGGATAAGTGATACCCAAGGATAAGTGAAAGTACCCAAGGATAAGGATGCCCAAGGATAAGGATAAGGGATACCCAAAGATACCCAAGGATAAGTGATACCCAAGGATAAGTGAAAGTACCCAAGGATAAGGATAAAGTGATACCCAAGGATAAGGATAAGTATACCCAAGGATAAGGATGCCCAAGGATAAGAATAAGGGATACCCAAAGATATCCAAGGATAAGTGATACCCAAGGATAAGTGAAAGTACCCAAGGATAAGTATACCCAAGGATAAGGATAAGTATACCCAGGGATAAGGATGCCCAAGGATAAGGATAAGTATACCCAAGGATAAGGATGCCCAAGGATAAGGATGCCCAAGGATAAGGATAAGGGATACCCAAAGATACCCAAGGATAAGTGATACCCAAGGATAAGTGAAAGTACCCAAGGATAAGGATAAAGTGATACCCAAGGATAAGAATAAGTATACCCAAGAATAAGGATACCCAAGGATAAGAATAATGGATACCCAAAGATACCCAAGGATAAGTGATACCCAAGGATAAGGGAAAGTACCCGAGGATAAGGATAAGGTGATACCCAAGGATAAGGATAAGTATACCCAAGGATAAGGATAAGCGATACCCAAAGATACCCAAGGATAAGTGATACCCAAGGATAAGCGAAAGTACCTAAGGATAAGGATAAAGTGATACCCAAGGATAAGGATAAGTATACCCAAGGATAATGATGCCCAAGGATAAGGATAAGCGATACCCAAAGATACACAAGGATAAGTGATACCCAAGGATAAGTGAAAGTACCCAAGGATAAGTGATACCCAAGGATAAGGATAAGTATACCCAAGGATAAGGATGCCCAAGGATAAGGATAAGTGATACCCAAAGATACCCAAGGATAAGTGAAAGTGCCCAAGGATAAGAATAAGGATAAAGTGATACCCAAGGATAAGGATGCCCAAGGATAAGGATAAGGGATACCCAAAGATACCCAAGGATAAGTGATACCCAAGGATAAGGATAAGTATACCCAGGGATAAGGATGCCCAAGGATAAGGATAAGGGAAACCCAAAGATACCCAAGGATAAGAGATACCCAAGGATAAGTGAAAGTACCCAAGGATAAGGATATGGATAAAGCGATACCCAAGGATAAGGATAAGTATACCCAAGGATAAGAATGCCCAGTGATAAGGATAAGGGATACCCAAAGATACCCAAGGATAAGTGATACCCAAGGATAAGTGAAAGTACCCAAGGATAAGTGATACCGAAGGATAAGGATAAGTATACCCAAGGATAAGGATGCCCGAGGATAAGGATAAGGGATACCCAAAGATACCCAAGGATAAGTGATACCCAAGGATAAGTGAAAGTACCCAAGGATAAGGATAAAGTGATACCCAAGGATAAGTAAACCCAAGGATAAGGATGCCCAAGGATAAGGATAAGGATGCCCAAGGATAAGGATAAGGGATACCCAAAGATACCCAAGGATAAGTGATACCCAAGGATAAGGATGCCCAAGGATAAGGATAAGGGATACCCAAAGATACCCAAGGATAAGTGATACCCAAGGATAAGTGAAAGTACCCAAGGATAAGGATAAAGTGATACCCAAGGATAAGGATAAGTATACCCAAGGATAAGGATGCCCGAGGATAAGGATAAGGGATACCCAAGGATAAGTGATACCCAAGGATAAGGGAAAGTACCCGAGGATAAGGATAAGGTGATACCCAAGGATAAGGATAAGTATACCCAAGGATAAGGATAAGCGATACCCAAAGATACCCAAGGATAAATGATACCAAAGGATAAGCGAAAGTACCTAAGGATAAGGATAAAGTGATACCCAAGGATAAGTATACCCAAGGATAATGATGCCCAAGGATAAGGATAAGGGATACCCAAAGATACACAAGGATAAGTGATACCCAAGGATAAGTGAAAGTACCCAAGGATAAGTGATACCCAAGGATAAGGATAAGTATACCCAAGTATAAGGATGCCCAAGGATAAGGATAAGGGATACCCAAAGATACCCAAGGATAAGTGAAAGTACCCAAGGATAAGAATAAGGATAAAGTGATACCCAAGGATAAGGATGCCCAAGGATAAGGATAAGGGATACCCAAAGATACCCAAGGATAAGTGATACCCAAGGATAAGGATAAGTATACCCATGGATAAGGATGCCCAAGGATAAGGATAAGGGAAACCCAAAGATACCCAAGGATAAGTGATACCCAATGATAAGTGAAAGTACCCAAGGATAAGGATAAGGATAAAGTGATACCCAAGGATAAGGATAAGTATACCCAAGGATAAGAATGCCCAAGGATAAGAATAAGGGATACCCAAAGATATCCAATGATAAGGGATACCCAAGGATAAGTGAAAGTACCCAAGGATAAGTATACCCAGGGATAAGGATGCCCAAGGATAAGAATAAGGGATACCCAAAGATATCCAAGCATAAGGGATACCCTAAGATAAGGGAAAGAACCCGAGGATAAGGATAAAGTGATAACCAAGGAAAAGGATAAGTATACCCAAGGATAAGGATGCCCAAGGATAAGGATAAGGGATACCCAAAGATATCCAAGGATAAGGATAAGTGATACCGAAGGATAAAGTACCCAAGGATAAGTGACAGTACCCAAGGATAAGGATAAGTATACCCATGGATAAGGATGCCCAAGGATAAGAATAAGGGATACCCAAAGATACCCAAGGATAAGTGATACCCAAGGATAAGGATAAGTATACCCAAGGATAAGGATAAGTATACCCAAGGATAAGGATAAGTATACCCAAGGATAAGGATGCCCAAGGATAAGGATAAGGATGCCCAAGGATAAGGATAAGGGATACCCAAAGATACCCAAGGATAAGTGATACCCTAGGATAAGTGAAAGTACCCAAGGATAAGGATGCCCAAGGATAAGGATAAGGGATACCCAAAGATACCCAAGGATAAGTGATACCCAAGGATAAGTGAAAGTACCCAAGGATAAGGATAAAGTGATACCCAAGGATAAGGATAAGTATACCCACGGATAAGGATGCCCAAGGATCAGGATAAGGGATACCCAAGGATAAGTGATACCCAAGGATAAGTGAAAGTACCCAAGGATAAGTGATACCCAAGGATAAGTGATACCCAAGGATAAGGATAAGTATACCCAGGGATAAGGATGCCCAAGGATAAGGATAAAGATGCCCAAGGATAAGGATAATGGATACCCAAAGATACCCAAGGATAAGTGATACCCAAGGATAAGTGAAAGTACCCAAGGATAAGGATGCCCAAGGATAAGGATAAGGGAGACCCAAAGATACCCAAGGATAAGTGATACCCAAGGATAAGTGAAAGTACCCAAGGATAAGGATAAAGTGATACCCAAGGATAAGGATAAGTATACCCAAGGATAAGGATGCCCAAGGATAAGGATAAGGGATACCCAAAGATACCCAAGGATAAGTGATACCCAAGGATAAGTGAAAGTACCCAAGGATAAGTGATACCCAAGGATAAGGATAAGTATACCCAGGGATAAGGATGCCCAAGGATAAGTATACCCAAGGATAAGGATGCCCAAGGATAAGGATGCCCAAGGATAAGGATGCCCAAGGATAAGGATAAGGGATACCCAAAGATACCCAAGGATAAGTGATACCCAAGGATAAGTGAAAGTACCCAAGGATAAGGATAAGGGATACCCAAAGATACCCAAGGATAAGTGATACCCTAAGATAAGTGAAAGTACCCAAGGATAAGGATAAAGTGATACCCAAGGATAAGAATAAGGATACCCAAGAATAAGGATACCCAAGGATAAGAATAATGGATACCCAAAGATACCCAAGGATAAGGATAAAGTGATACCCAAGGATAAGAATAAGTATACCCAAGGATAAGGATACCCAAGGAAAAGGATAAGGCATACCCAAAGATACCCAAAGATAAGGATAAAGTGATACCCAAGGATAAGGATAAGTATACCCAAGGATAAGGATAAGGGATACCCAAGCATACCCAAGGATAAGGATAAAGTGATACCCAAGGATAAGCGAAAGTACCTAAGGATAAGGATAAAGTGATACCCAAGGATAAGGGATACCCAAAGATACACAAGGATAAGTGATACCCAAGGATAAGTGAAAGTACCCAAGTATAAGTGATACCCAAGGATAAGGATAAGTATACCTAAGGATACCCAAGGATAAGGATAAGGGATACCCAAAGATACCCAAGGATAAGTGAAAGTACCCAAGGATAAGAATAAGGATAAAGTGATACCCAAGGATAAGGATGCCCAAGGATAAGGATAAGGGATACCCAAAAAATACCCAAGGATAAGTGATACCCAAGGATAAGTGAAAGTACCCAAGGATAAGTGATACCCAAGGATAAGGATAAGTATACCCAGGGATAAGGATGCCCAAGGATAAGGATAAGGGAAACCCAAAGATACCCAAGGATAAGTGAAAGTACCCAAGGATAAGGATAAGTATACCCAAGGATAAGAATGCCCAAGGATAAGGATAAGGGATACCCAAAGATACCCAAGAATAAGTGATACCCAAGGATAAGTGACAGTACCCAAGGATAAGTGATACCGAATTATAAGGATAAGTATACCCAAGGATAAGGATGCCCAAGGATAAGGATAAGGGATACCCAAAGATACCCAAGGATAAGTGATACCCAAGGATAAGTGAAAGTACCCAAGAATAAGTGATACCCAAGGATAAGGATAAGTATACCCAGGGATAAGGATGCCCAAGGATAAGGATAAGGGATACCCAAAGATACCCAAGCATAAGTGATACCCAAGGATAAGTGAAAGTACCCAAGAATAAGGATAAGGATAAAGTGATACCCAAGGATAAGGATAAGTATACCCAAGGATAAGGATAAGGGATACCCAAAGATACCCAAGGATAAGTGATACCCAAGGATAAGTGAAAGTATACCCAAGAATAAGGATACCCAAGGATAAGGATAAGTATACCCAGGGATAAGGATGCCCAAGGATAAGGATAAGGGATACCCAAAGATACCCAAGGATAAGTGAAAGTACCCAAGGATAAGGATAAGGATAAAGTGATACCCAAGGATAAGGATAAGTATACCCAAGGATAAGGATGCCCAAGGATAAGAATAAGGGATACCCAAAGATATCCAAGGATAAGTGATACCCAAGGATAAGCGAAAGTACCCAAGGATAAGGATAAGTATACCCAAAGATAAGGATGCCCAAGGATAAGGATAAGGGATACCCAAAGATAAAGTACCCAATGATAAGTGACAGTACCCAAGGATAAGTGAATTGTCCTTAAATAGGACAAAAGAGCCAAAACACCGAACATAAAAGCTGTTAAAAGTTTCTTTTAAGTTAAATTATAAGACAATTATTGTTTTTCATACAGTATTAATCTCTAAATATAAATTTCTATAGCAATTAAATTTCCAAAACTAAATCAGTAGCATTTAAGCCGCTTTCCACACAGTCTAAAAATTTCTCCCTCCTTCTACTGTTATGTATCGATACAATTTCTCAACCGTTCTCGGTGCCTCCTCCATTTATATAATATAAAGGATAAAACTAAATACAACAAATACCCAGGAATAGCTATTATAAGCATCGCTGCCAGGGCTGCCACTATGATTCTTTTCAATTTTTTAGCTTGGTCAAAATCCTGACCAGGCATATAAACTAGGCTGGGTTTCGAGCAGCTATGCAGACCCCAACAAAACCCAATCCCCCCCCCATGAAACAATCAGAACACTACGAGTCAATCATCTTTAAGTCATCATAAGTCTTGGGAATTATTCGAAGAAATTTGTCTCTTACTGACTCAACACTGTTTTCTACACTATTGAAATCGTTAGTGAGACCAATGATCGAATACAGCCATACAAAAACCACATCATTTTTTCAAAAAGAAAGCAATGAAGTAGAAAAAATCCAAAGGAGGGCTACTAAATTCGTTCCATCACTTAGAGACTTATTATACCAAGACCCTTTGAAAAAATTATCGCTCCCAGGTCTCTCATACCGATTTTTGAGAGGAGATCTTATTGAAGTACATAAAATACGCAACAGATACTACGACAACATCCCTCCAGAAGAGATAATAACATTCGAGAATAATAACTTGAGAGGTCACGAGTTTAAGCTAACCGAAGAACGTTTTATAAGAGATGTTGGTAGATGGGCATTCAGCAACCGCCTTGTCTGCGAGTGGAACGCGCTACCATCAGACACTGTCAACTCGGATTCAGTCAATGTATTTAAGAACAAGATTGACAATCATTATAGTGAAAAAGCATTTGATTATTTAAATTTTTGTAGATAGAGGCGCAAGACTGTTTTCGCATTATATTATTATTATTATTAACTATCTCCATCCATTTAAAACTGCTTTCGACCCAATCAGTCGAGATGGCATATGGGCTGTGCGGGAAGACTCTGTCGCAATGCAATTATCCAGACGCAGATACGCCTCATTACAGGTCTCTCATACCGAGTTTTGAGAGGAGATCTTATTGAAGTACATAAAATACGCAACAGATACTACGACAACATCCCTCCAGAAGAGATAATAACATTCGAGAATAATAACTTGAGAGGTCACGAGTTTAAGCTAACCGAAGAACGTTTTATAAGAGATGTTGGTAGATGGGCATTCAGCAACCGCATTGTCTCCGAGTGGAACGCGCTACCATCAGACACTGTCAACTCGGATTCAGTCAATGTATTTAAGAACAAGATTGACAATCATTATAGTGAAAAAGCATTTGATTATTTAAATTTTTGTAGATAGAGGCGCAAGTCTGTTTTCGTATTATATTATTATTATTATTAACTATCTCCATCCATTTTAAAACTGCTTTCGACCCAATCAGTCGAGATGGCATATGGGCTGTGCGGGAAGACTCTGTCGCAATGCAATTATCCAGACGCAGATACGCCTCATTACAGGATACTATCATCATGTCCACGCCAGCGTACTAGTTAGTGGGCCATCCCTCTAAAACACCGATTTTGGGTGAAACATATATCCTATCTCTCAAACAGTTCAATTCTGTCGTTGACTGAACAATGGATCCCGCCTTGCTTTCTGCTAGAGGCGTAAAGATCAGGCTTGATTTCTCAATTAGCGACCTTGACTATACAAACGATTTTGTCCCGCTGACGAACCCGGTGGACTTCACGCAAGCCATGCTGTGGAGCGTCGCAGTCACAATAAAGTTGGTCGGGCTGAAAATCAAGAAACTAAAAAAAAAAAAAAAAAAACACTTTTCTAGAAGTCGTCACCCCTTTACAAGGGGGTAGGCACCCCTTTACACGCCTACTTTACATCCCCGCTATGTGTTTCTACGCAATAAACTTTAGGACCCGGGAACACCCCCCTGGATATTAAATCACTCCCCGTCTCTGATTTTAATATTAGTAGTTGGTTGGGGGCTTGACGTTTCACCAACTCGGGGTAGAGGGACGGATTCCAGTTGGTAAAATCCATCCGCGAGCTGAAAAAAACACTTTTCTAGAAGTCGTCGATGAGTTCAAGCATCTAGAATCTCTAGTTGAAATACCCAGTAGTTGCAGTTCAGACATTTTGAGTAGAACATCCTCTACATCATTAGGCTTTTCTCAACTGAGGAAGAGGCTTATGAGGCAAATAGATGTTCCCTCAAAGACAAAAATACACATTCGCAAAGCAACCATCCACTTTGTTCTACTACACGATTGCTGGAAGTGACTTGTGAAAGCAGCAGATGCCCATATTCTAAATGGGATCGATCACTCCTGCTTTAGACAAATTCTCCGAGTCTTACCCATGAATAAATTCACTAGTAAGGTCGATATTCAAATACATTGCCATCAATAATATTCACTAGTAAGGTTGATATTCAAATACATTGCCATCAATAATATTCACTAGTAAGGTCGATATTCAAATACATTGCCATCAATAATATTCACTAGTAAGGTTGATATTCAAATACATTGCCATCAATAATATTCACTAGTAAGGTCGATATTCAAATACATTGCCATCAATAATATTCACTAGTAAGGTTGATATTCAAATACATTGCCATCAATAATATTCACTAGTAAGGTCGATATTCAAATACATTGCCATCAATAATATTCACTAGTAAGGTCGATATTCAAATACATTGCCATCAATAATATTCACTAGTAAGGTCGATATACCCATGAATAAATTCAGTAAGGTCGATATTCAAATACATTGCCATCAATAATATTCACTAGTCAAAACACCACCTAAACTGGTTTGATCATATTTTTCGGAGACCAGATAGCGCACAAAAAAAGCACCACAAACCCCTGATTTACTGGAAGAAGAAGAAGCGGGAAGGGCAATTAAAGACCTGGCTTAATAGACTCATGACCGACCTAGAGCCGACCAGAGGCTTTTTACGCCACAGGTGAAGATGGAATAAACAATGGCAAGACATCTCTACACCACACACTAAAGAACGAGCAACATGGCAGTAAGCCATCTGCCAGATTACATCACCATGAAGAACTGAAGAGCTTGTATCCCAAGACAGTTAATAAAGTATCATGGATATACACAATAAGTATTTATTATTATTTACTTACTTGCTTGGTAGCCAAAGGCCCTGGCTTGGGCAGAAGGGGAACACTGCTTCTTGGTTTGGGCGAATTAAGTCGCAGTTCTGTTGTGGCGATTTGTATTGAACCTTGAACCACAGGTATAACTGACGAATTTACAGTTGTTGTAGTAGTCAGTACCTGAGGATGGCAGGTTGGCACATTTCCAACTTGCAATATTGCCATTTGACCTGCTTCAATATAAACAGAAGTTAAAGAAAAAGAAAAATACACATATTTGCTAGATATTGATCTTTAATACAAACATGACTGACGCACTCTTAAAATAACAATAAAAAAAAAGCGAAAAATCAAATACTCCTTCAAGGTCAAAATGGTGAGATAAATAAATTCATAATTAACGAATTTCTTTCAAACTGCATTTAAAAGCTTAAATTGAGCAAAGCTTATAGTCCAATTTGGGTATTTACATATAAGCTGTTTCCTCCTTTTCATTATTTACTGGTTAGGCTTCTTTCCTCCTGTTTAGGCTTCTTTCCTCCTGTTTAGGCTTCTTTCCTCCTGTTTAGGCTTCTTTCCTCCTGTTTAGGCTTCTTTCCTCCTGTTTAGGCTTCTTTCCTCCTGTTTAGGCTTCTTTCCTCCTGTTTAGGCTTCTTTCCTCCTGTTTAGGCTTCTTTCCTCCTGTTTAGGCTTCTTTCCTCCTGTTTAGGCTTCTTTCCTCCTGGTTAGGTGTTTCCTCCTTTTCATTATTTACTGGTTAGGCTTTTTTCTTCTTTTAAGATAATGACTGAAAACATTGAAAGAAAACGAGCCAACAGCCAGTAAAGGGAAAGAAAAGGCGACAAACGACAAAGAAAAGGCGATGGATATTTTGTCTGTATAAAACTAGGCGTCTTAAGCGCTAAAACTTAGAAATAATCTAAGACGCAACCAATCAAAAGAGAAAAGATGAAATCCAAAATGAAATATAAAATTGATCTAAAAATCTAAAAATAATATGTAATTAAAAAACAATATATACATGCAATTACTACTCCATGCTCCAAACCGAGCGTAGATATAAATAATTTGAGTAACTCTCATGAACGCGCAAAAGTAACTGGATAAAAATAACAAGAAATGAATTTGACACAAAATTACTTATTTACTGGGAAATAATCCTTTTATTGGCATCCAAAGCTACTATTCTTTTTGGTCTTGTATTTACTTTAATCCCCTGATTATGTTGCAAGACCTTAATACAATTATTAAGCGTAGGTTCGTTTTTTTTAGAATAATATTATAGATTGAATCGATTTTTTAAATTCCACTGTCTCTATTTATTGAAAGATAAGCAAAAATGTATTTTTTTTTTATTTCTATGGCTTCTCTAACTAATTATGTTAAGCCTCTATCGTCAGAAATGGCTGAAGCCTCCTCTAACTGTGCAAAATGATCAGGTTGGTGAAAAAAGCGCTTTGCCAAATTTGAAACGAAAGTTTCCAGAGGCTTTCTAAACTTGGAGCCTTATAGATCGAATAGCAGTGCTCAACAATGCGTTCCACCAACTGTTTTTGGATTCGGTCAGTGTAAAATTGCAAAAAGAACAAGGAATGTTGCAAACATCACACTTTAAATTGCCGCAAGCCAAATTGGCAATACGCAAACCAAAAATCAATGAATTTTTAATATTTGGAATCAGGACAATGCAGATTCTTTTGATCTATATTTCTTCGCCTGAAAGCGGTTTTGCCGAAGGTGTTGTTTCAAAAACCCAAAGATAACGAGTTTGAAAATGTTTACCTTTTATTATCAAACTCGGCTGTGTCTAGAGCGTTCAGCAAAATATAAAAGGGTAACTAAAAATATTGTGTCACCCTTTCATCGATACTCAGAAAGGGTCATCTTATTTTAGTTTTGTTTAAAGGTTTATTTTTTTATATATTTTTATCAGTTTTATTCTGGACTAAGGACGGTCAAGGGGGTTTTGACCAAAGTATTTGCATAATTTGCCAATTTTTCACTGGCTTTTTATTGTCCTCGTTATATCCTTTCTTCGCGATTTTATGATATATCGTTCTATAAAATAACTTCTGTTTGGTTTTTTAGGTCGTCCCAAACACGCTAATATGCGTCAGAACCTATTTTGACATTGAGAGGTAATGTTTAGTTTTGTTAGTATTATATAGAGATTTCAATGTTGTGTTTTTTTTTGTGTGACTTATTTTCACAGAAAAGCAGAATTTTCTAGAAACAAGTCTAATAAAACTCCGCTAAGTTCTGTATTTAGCGTGTCAGTTCTCTTTGAAAGGAGTTATACTGTATCAGCAAAAAATGGACCATGAGCATTCAAGCTTGAAGCACATGGTGAGTTCTATCACAAATAGAAATCAAACGAACTAATAGAGGAGGGAGCGTGCAAAAATAGGCTGAAGCAGACACAGCTCCCCCCCCTTATTGAAAAATAAATTTTCATCAGAAAATAGCCACTTTTCAATATCAAAGCACTGTGAACACTGAATAGAAGAAGGTGGCAGCCCCTTCAAATAATTTTCCAAATGAAAGTAAAGAGTGATGTTAAAACTTAAAACAAAAAATATCCTGTTTATGAGCAACTGTCCTTGACTTTTCAAAATTAAAAAGTACCCTGAATAGATGGGTATTAAAGGCTCAATGCAGACTTTTCAGGGCTTGTCACTGTAGGATGCTATTTAATGCCGTGTTTATGCATATTTTATTAATTGAGAACCCACCAAACACAACAACTAAAAGACAAAGCCAAAAAAAAGATATACAAGAATAAAAATCAATACATAATACTATACGCCCAATACTTTTGGTCAAAATGAAAACTATTACATTATTTTATTTATTTTACACATTATTTTACATTATATATTTTTTTTTTAAATTATTTTTATACATTATATATATTTTTTATATATATTTAATGTATGTAATGTATATTTTTAATGTATGTAATGTATATATTTATACATTTATATATATATTTTTTATACATTACATTATTTTATTTTAAACATTTTTTATATTACATTATTTTATTTATAATGAAGATAGTATTTTATTTATTGTTAATCCTTCCCGAATTCAAGATTTTCAAATTTGAGTCTTTAATCTTTTTTTCTTTTTTTTACGGGGGCGTATTAAGTCAGTGTTTATGCTAACAGGTCAATAATAATACAAACACTAGAAGATAACAGGAAACAACAGTAACAGTAAATAAATAAAAATCGAAATAAAAAATAAATAAATATAAATTCCTTTTTGTTGTGTTTTCTTCTTTGTTTCGCCTAAATTTTTTTGGCGTAGGGTACCTATTGATAAAGACTTCTGGATATATAAGAGAGCTGAAATATAAGAGCTTTTATTATTTCTTTTGTAAAAATAAGTTTTTTATTTGTTTATTTCATTATTATTACAAAAAAATTCATTCGTTTTTAAATATTTTCGTTTCTATTGTGAATCGAAAGGCAGTGTCGACTAAAAAATTATTTAAGAAATTGAAAAAATAGAAGGGGATAAATCTATGCTTCAAAACGTACAAAGTTTACTGATCTCCCAAGAAGAAAAAGATCAGAAGAAGGTGGAAATCAGTTTCAACACTTGTTGTAAACAGTAAATTATGTAATTGTTGAATTTTTCTATGTGAATCATCAATTTTTCATAATAAATTGCCTATCGTTCAGCATTCTTGCACTGCCTAAATACTGTATTTTACTTCTTCATATTTTTTTATGAATCATAGTTTTTTTTTTGCATGTTGATTTTGAGCGACTATTAAATTCCAACTGATGCCCCTGCACCATTATTCAACAAAAAGGGAGAAACTATCATAATAATCAAAGAAGTTAAATCAACACTTATAGTTACGCTGTATCGCGTTAGCTGGCAGTGACGAGAAGCTAGGCCAGCAGATTTATTTCGCAGTGGTAGGTTGGATCGTTACAGGGTTTTAGCTTAACAAAATAATAGCTAAAGATTTTAAGTCGCTCAAATAGTTAGAGATCCATCACTACTTGCCTTGGTAATAGGCGGTACACCATACAATAGGAATTTTACAGAGCACATAAGAAACAAAATTCATTTCGAGTTTTTCAGGAATAACGAATAAATAATTAATAACTTTCACACTCAGAACCTAGTATTTGCATTTTTCAGGTTTTCAAGTACACCACAAAATAACAATTTACCATTTTTAAAACGGTGAAAATAGATGGAGACACAGAATTTGTCAATTATTTTTCTTCCGTCGTCACCCCATTTTTCGCTCCATGTAGATAACTATGTTTAGAAATTTAACAGTATTTAGTACGTGAAATAAACGTACGTAAAGACTTTAGTAAGTATAAAATATTTCGCAAAGACCACGAAAAATTCACAATTTCTGGAGGAACCAAAAAAGGATGGGAATAGATTGGGCTACTATATCAAGAATTTGAGTTAAGCACACATCCCACTTAGACAAAAAATGTGGCATAATGTCTTCTAACTACCAGATAAACTGGTCCCGATAATTAATTTGTTTAACTAACTTTCATTTTCCCAACTTTTATTAACTTCTTACAAAACGGATAAAACCTTTGTGTTGGATATTATTACTGGATATTATATTATATGATATATAATATATATCGGATATGGATATTAGACATCCGCCTTTTTATTAGACATTTACCTTTATTTTTTATTTCATTACACATCTTTTTCATCTTTTGGGGGAAATCTTGGAATATCAATAAATTGGGAACAATTACCTTGAGTACTAATAGAGGGCATTGACCTTTGGATTACCAATGCTTTTTCTGCATCTTCATTAACATTGGACTGTGTTTGCTCATCTTCTTTCATACCAACAGCGTTGTCAATGACTGATACGGCTTGATTAAGAAGATCCCCCGATTTGTCATTTGGATCATTTTTCTGACTATTGCAGTCATCTGAAAAGTTTTGATATTCATCCATAACCATATAGTCACTATTACTAAATTCCTCCTGACTGAAGTCTTGATATGTCTCAAAACTAATATCCATTTGAACTTCGGAGTAACTATTTTGTGACTGATATGAATAGCTATCCTCAAAACACGTTTGTTTGCTAGTTTGAAAATCATCACCTTTAACCTGAGTGAAATTTTCCTCATCCAAATCTGCTTCACTTTGTTTGAACGAATCAACGGACTGTCCATCATCAAATGGATTATCTGGTTCAAAGGTGTTTGACTTATCTGTGGGATCCGTATCAGGAAAAGTAACTTCAGTTATATTATCAGCCAAAATTTTCGGCTTCTCTTGAAAACTGTGCAACTCACTAAAGTTTTCAGTGTTTTCATATGCAACTCTTTCACTGAAAACAAGCTTGCTTCTGCTCTCTTGTGATATCAAAGCACTTTGCTTTTGCTGCAAACAATCAAGAATATCATCAGCAGAGCAGACTTTACTAGAAGCGTTGAGAGTACTGGCACCTTCATGGCAATTTGCCTCAATTTCTCTCAGTTCATCATCCTGCAAAAATGGAGAAATAGAAGCCGAGCCCGGTGAGCCCAAACTTTGAAAACTTATATTCAACTCATCAGAAGTAATGTGTTCCGCATCGTCTTCCAATTCAGATGCTGGCTTACAACTATCAGCAGCATCATCTTTTTTATTAGTCAGTTCATCTTCTTTCAAGTCTTCATCCACTTCATCAAAAGTTTTACTGGCTTCATAATCAGGAGAGCTGTCGGATGGACATATATTAACAATAGGCATTTCAACAGAATCCTCTAGCTCAAACTGAACCTGTAAATTTCCATAGCTTTCAGTAGCTGATTCTTGGTTTTCATCTACAGTTTCAACCTCAACCATGGCAGCTAACCTCTCAGCCTCTGCCTGATGCCTCATTTGAATCAACTTTCGTCTCTCCTCAAGCCTTTCTTTTTCAATTTCACTTTGTATTTGTAAAAATAAATTTGAATGTTTTGGTTCTTCACTTGTCACATAATTGAGAAACGCGGAACTCTGACTCTCCGATGGACGAGATAATAATGTTGGTGTTCCTCTTCCTTTCTGAGGAAACGAAGGTTTTGCTTCAGTTTCTGATTCAATTTCAGAATCATCTCCATGAGTGTGGGTAGACTCTGAAGTCGTTGTTGATTCAAAGCTTGTATCATGTAAATCGGAATCAGTTGTACTTGCATTCGCCTCAGTGTCTGTTGGGATTTCAACCGACAATCTAGGAAGTATAAACTGAGATTTCTCCTCAGATTTTGGATTTGCACGTATTTTCAGAATTAACGGGGATCTTTTTCGGGAAGCGTCTTCACCGTAATTTGAAGGCTGAGAAACAGATAGTGACGTGAAAAATGTACAATGTCGCATTTCTTCCACACTTTCATCAGAATCTGATCCAGCGATTTCCTGTGGGATAGGCGTATCACTTCGCCCGTACTGTAGCTTTAAACGCTCATCCCCGTTGTCAACAGGCTCTTCCCACTGGACTACCTTCTTTTTCGGAACACTGTTGCCACTATTTTTGCCGGCGTCACTATCAGAGGATGGCAAAGTTGCGGCACGTGACGCCGGCTTCTTGAAAACCGAATCGGTATAGTATATATCGTCGTCATATGGAGGCGGAGCAGGCAAAGTCGCCTTCCTCAAAAGTGGCTGGCGTTTCTCAAGATTAGGGCTAGAAGCCCGTTTGGATGGATACACTCTCTTCGGCCGCATAGGTGACGGTGGTGACTCACTTTTTGGCTTTGGTGAGTGTTTATCAGTTTTTGGTACAAGACTAGACAAAGGTTTATCATCATCATCGGTTTCAATATCATTTTTTACAATCTCTTGCTTTCCGATTGTCACAGGTTTTTGGATATCACTTTCTGCTGCTTTTTCTACAGCCTTCAACATCTCCTCTTCTCCATCAATCAGTTCAATCTCTCTAATCTCCTTTCTGGGACAGCGTTTCACTCCAACCTTTTTAATCGTTTTTTTAGATACAACAACCTTAGATTTTGGCTTCAAAGAGGTAAGTTTGGGCAAAATGTCCTCTGTGGAAGTATTATTTGAAAGGGTTGGCGATGGACTGGACATTAGGAGAACATCTGATTCTGAGGACGTTGCAGGTTCTGGAGATACAGCAATTCCTAAACGAGAAACAGAATGATTTCCAGAACGATAATTTTAAAGGGACTAGTTTATATTAAATTCAGAGATTTGTTCAAAATCTAGTTTACTTAAATAAAGAAATATTAACAATTAGTGAGAATGATTAGAACTGACCAGGACTGAACCAGGAATAACCAGGACTGATAGATAAAGTAAGGTGAGTTGATACAATTCATTCAGACGAAATAATAAGTCCGATCCTGATCGAACTTCGTTGAAGTAAGGATGCTATGACTGTTTTAATTTTTTTTGTTTTAATGACCGTATTTTAATCTAAGTTTCTCTTTTAAATTTTCATTTGTGCTATGCTGAGGACGGCCCTTGGTCATAGGGTCGAAATATCCATTTAAAGGTTAGAATTCCGCTGTGTTACAAAAAATTCTCTATTGTTCTACTAGTTATTTTTTGTATAAAATAATTTTGCTATTGAGAGTTTGGCTTGCAGTCTACAAAAATTCCAGGAAGTTATATCAATAAATAGAGAATTCCCTATTCTGCATCCTATCTTCCCTACAAAGGTCCGACCTTTTTGAATCCATCCAGAAAATATGATTATGTTTCTAAAAAGTTTTCAAAAATAAATTAGAATTTTCCAGGAAAGACGGGAAGGTCAGTATTTTCCGGGAAAGAAGGGAAACTCAATAATAAGAAACCTAATTTTATGATAAACAATTAATACGAAATCTAGTTAATAGAATAATTAATTAATTAATCTAATTAATTAATAGAATAATAAGAGCCTTAATTAATGTTTTTTAGGCTTTTCATATAATTTTTGAAAATTTTTGATCAAATTCATGGCATAAAGTTACGTAAATGCTATATATTTATGATTTTCCTTTTGTCTGATATCTGTCAACTATATTCACATAACAGTCCAGCGGCGGATCCAGGGGGGCCGGGGGGCCCTGGGCCCCCCCAAGATTTTCTGGCGCCCTCTCATCCATCGTGCAAACGACCCTTTTTTGTGAATGATTCAACTAAGGCCGACGCTAAAAAAAAATCGGATACGCCGTCATTTTTTACTTTCTTTTTATCACATTATCTAAAGTTCAAATCCGACACTGCACGAATCATGATTATTGGGTTTATTTTTGGGACGTGCTAAACGAGCAAAACATTTTGTGAATGCTTACGAGAAACGCATGTCTTTGGGGAGTTGCGTGGGTGGTTAGATCCAACCGGCGGGAGGCTAGGCGCGAGCGACCCTGCCACTGCCTTCGGAGTATTTTTGCTCCGTGTGTTAGACCAGTTAGACGGAAACGCATTTAAAATAGATCGGAAAAAAAATCAGGGCATGAATATAGAACAGAGAAGAAACAAAGAATGATGGCGGAAAGCCGTAAAGGATCGAGGGACATCTCTGATTATTTTGCCAAGAAAGATCAGATTAAAGGTAAGCTTTTAAAGATAGAACAATAAGGAAGGAGTGTCGTTTAAAGTGGGTATCAACACTTCTAATTTCTAGCTTTAGCCCATTGTCGGATAGCTTTCCTGATAAGGCTCATTCGTAAAGCTTCATCGCGTACCAGCTGCTTTTGTTGTTATATATTTCATACTGTCCCTCTTGTACAGTGTTCTTCGTATGCAATTTGTCCGAAGCGTTTGACCTGATTTTTACCAGCCCACTCGCCTCGCCTGACGGTTATGATATTGGCTTAAAGCAGTATTTTTACCGACACACTGTGTCAGCTCTGAAATTATCTTTCAAATTCTTGCAGTTAAAGCTCTCTCTTTAGCCTTGTAAACTTCGGTGATAATTGTTTCGGGTTTCAGCTCTTGAAAAATATTTGTTAGCATATGTCGGGGATCGGTTCTTGGGGTTGCAAATCAAATTAGTGATGTTTAGGGTGGTATTTTATTTTAAAGTCCGGGTTTCCTAGAAATAGTTTTGGGGTATGAAAGTTCAAGATTGTTGGGGGAGTTTAAAGTTAATGTTGCTGATTCAGTTTATTTTCAAATTTAGTTCCAATTCTGCCTTCACCATGTTGAGAGTTAAATCTACTAAAGCAAGCCATTATACAAAGTGTATATACGTTTACAATAAATGTCTTGTGCAAACTTTAAAAGAGAAACTTTTTTTGTTAGATGTTGAGACGACGGCAACTTCTGATGCCCACTCTGAGTCGACGGTCGGAATGCACAAAAACGCATTCAGCCAGGAAAACGAACTGTCACCAACAACTCCGTCCACTTCACAGACGGCCTTCATAACAAACTTCGGCGAAACGACACACACTGATCAGCTGACTGAAGGATCAAGAAGCAGTACTCAAACCTTGGTGGTACATAGCCCAACACTGATTTCACAGTCCCTGCACCCGCAGCGGCATCAAAGCGCTATTTTTTCGCCTGAAACTGACTTCATGCCGTCGAATGACTTTGGTATTGCAGTAGCGCTGAAAGAGCGAAATCAGTTGTCTTCTGGCGAAATTATGTTTTTATGAACGAAAGGTGGAAGCCGAAGAACCAATCTGATCTTCCAGTCTCGACACAAAAGAGAAAAGGTGGCGAAGTCAAGCGTCGCTTGAATACCGAACATCTTTCCCGGTATCCTTGGCTCGCAGTGAGTCGTCATCCAGACCACGAAGGCCTTTGGTGCAGTGTTTGTGTTTTGATGAGGACCAACGAAAGCGGAGGAGGATGGTCGGCTTTATCTGGAGGCGGCGGAGGGCAAAAAATGGGAAAGTTGGTCTTGAAACCGCTAAAAGACTATTCGAAACTTACCGGGAAAGATGGTGCGCTGACAAACCATGCTGAAGCATAATTTCACAAACACTGCCAGGAAAAAGCTGCCGCGCTGCTAACAACGTTTCAGCGCGGTAGTCAAGATCAAGATATCAGGAATGCTCTGGACTGTGAAAGGGTCAAGCAAATACAGCAGAACCGTGCACTCTTGAGAAGCGTTGTTGAAACTGTCAAGCTTTGCGGGGCACAGAATATCCCCCTTCGTGGCCACCGTGATGATGGCAAACTTGATATCCAAGACTCTAATGTCATTACAGCAGTAAACGACGGGAATTTCCACCACCTACTTCGGTATCGGATTCAGAGTGGAGACTCGCAACTTAAAAATTTACTTGAAAATGCACCGAGCAACGCCAAATATACGAGTAAACAGATCCAGAATGAACTGATTGGAACAAGTGGGGAAATGATAAAAACCGAAGTAGTGAGAAAAGCAAACAAAGCAACGGTTTGGTGTCTTCTTGCGGACGAGTCAACAGACAGGCAGACCAGGGAGCTGATGGTCATTGTTTGTCGTTATGTGTGTAAAACCGAGCAGGGATACGTGATTCGAGAAGATCCTTTTGCAGTTGTCGATGCCTTTCAAACCCTGTTAAGACTCGCTGGAGATGAGGAAAGTGACGACGGTAGAAGCATCGAAGAGAAGCTAGACGGCAAGAGCCTCGGGAAGCTGCTGTTGAGTGAGGTCAGGAAGTCAAATCTGGATTTGTCAAAGTGCGTTGGTCAAGGATACGACAAAGCTGCTAGCATGGCAAGCTTGACAAATGGTGCTGCTGCTGAAGTTAAACGCCAGTGTGAACTGGCAGATTACTTCCACTGTGTGAGCCATGCCACAAATCTCTCATGTTCAAAGATAGTTTCAGTTCCCATTCTGCGCAATGCCCAAGACGTTGTTCGAGACACAATTTCTCACTTCAGCTCAAGTGCCAAGAGAACAAGACTTCTAAAAAGCATCTTATCGCGGACAAAGCTAAAACAGAGACACTCGTCAGTCTTTGTACCACGAGATTTGTAGAGAGACACGAAGCAATCAGCAGGTTTTGGGACTCCCTTCCGTCGATCGTTTCTGCTCTGCAGGAGATGGAAGGATGGCACGATCGAGAGGCAAGTAGCAGAGCTTATGCATTACGATCCTGCATTGAAAAATCAGATACACTCGTAGGACTGGTTTGCCTGAATTCGTTTTCGTCGATCATGAAACCTTTGGCCGAGTCACTACAACAGAAGGATGGTGACCTCGTGAGAGCCTTGTCCCTCATTAGCAGCGTGAAGGCAATGCTGGAAGATATGCGATCACATGCCGAAACCAAATTCAGACTGCTTTACGAAGATCTTCTGAAAATGGCCGAAAAGATTGATGCTACCATCAAGGTAACGCAGCCACGCATAGCTTCACGTTCTACATACCGGGCAGGGGTACCCAAGATGGATCCAGAAAGTCATTATAGGATGGCGGCATTTATTCCAGCCCTGGACGCCATGCTGCTTGATTTTACGGAGCGGTTCAGCTGCCATTTTACGAATGCTGCAAAACTTTCAGCTTTGATCCCGGCTGTGGTTAATGGCAAACGCTGGGAGGACGTTCAGCCAGGGTACGAGAAGTACAAGGAGCTGCTCGTGGGTACGGAGATAGACGTTAAAACCGAGTTCGAGATTTGGAACAAGTATTGGTCTAAGGAAACCGTGCAAAAACCGAAAACAGCTATTTCAGCGCTGAACAGTTGTCAGGAAAATGTATTTCCCAACATCTTCGCATTGTTGACAATTCTCGCGACGCTTCCTGTGTCAACCTGTGAAGCAGAACGAATGTTTTCAAAGGTTGACAGGACATGTTCATCAATACGAAGCACGATGACTGAAGAGAGGTTGGAGGCTCTACTACTCATGCAGACTTACAGAGACGAACTGCCGAAAACAGACGATGCTATCGATATGTTCGCTCTCAGAAAAGCTCGCCGATTGAATTTAGTTGTGTAGTGTGGTGCTGTTTTTATTTTATTTCGATACGTTTTACCTTTATGAGCATATTTTGCAGTGTTTTCATTTAAATAAAGTGCTATCAAATTAGTCCTGTATAATCAGATTTTGGCGCCTTTTGTCCGGCGCGGCCCTCCCCCCCAAGATTTTCCTCTAGATCCGCCGGTGTAACAGTCATCTAATTTTGAATTATCGCGACGTAGGTACTTTCATTGAGCCATTAAACCCTCCAAAATTCTTCTAATAGCCAATGATATTTGATCAACAAAATATAATTAAAACATTTTAATAATGATAATGGTAAAATATGGTAATGGTTTCATTGAGTGGAAATGGTAAAATAATGGTGCTTTCATTGAGCCACTAAACCCTCCAAAATTCTTCTAATAGCCAATGATATTTGATCAACAAAGTATAATAAAAACATTTTAATAACGGTAATGGTAAAATACGGTAATGGTTTCATTGAGTGAAAGTGGTAAAACAATGGTCCTTTCATTGAGCCACTAACCCTCCAAAATTCTTCGAATAGCCAATGATATTTGATCAACAAAGTATAGTAAAAACATTTTAATAATGGCAATGGTGAAATATGGCAATGGTTTCATTGAGTGGAAATGGTAAAATAATGGTGCTTTCATTGAGCCACTAAACCCTCCAAAATTCTTCTAATAGCCAATGATATTTGATCAACAAAGTATAATAAAAAATTTCAATTATGGTAATGGTAAAACAGTGGCCAGCCGGTAACAGGCCCATTATCTCTTCTTATTTTATTTTTCATTTTGGTCTTGATTTGATTTTTTGCAATGATTTACAAACATGAAGTCAGAATTTTGTGATGTGGGGTCAAAATGGTTTTATTTCAAAAGAGTAATATAAAATCAAAAGCCGAATTGGCCACCTATGACAAAAAAAAAGCAACAAATATGAAAATGACAAAACGGGTCTATGGCCACTAAAGAAAAATGAAGAGAACAAAAAATACAAAGAATATTTCACCCGTATAAAACAAGAAGTCTTGAGCGTATATATATATATATATATATATATATATATATATATATATATATATATATATATATATATATATATATATATATATATATATATATATATATATATATATATATATATATATATATATATATATATATATATATATATATATATATATATATATATATATATATAAATATATATATATATATATATATATATATATATATATATATATATATATATATATATATATATATATATATATATATATATATATATATATATATATATATATAAACAAAAAAAGACCAACTAAAATATATAATATACAATTACTCACATATGCAATTGCCAGGTACCTTCAGGAAAACCGAAAAATAAGTAGTATATTTTAGTTGGTCTTTTTTTGTTTATATATATATATATATATATATATATATATATATATATATATATATATATATATATATAAACAAAAAAAGACCAACTAAAATATATAATATAGAATTACTCACATATACAATTGCCAGGTACCTTCAGGAAAACCGAAAAATAACTAGTATATTTTAGTTAGTCTGTTTTATTTTCATTTTCTCGACGCCGCAGACGTCCTCTTTTATACGAGCGAAATATTCGTTGTATTTTTTGTTTCCCTCGTTTTCCTTTACTGGCAATAAACCCGTGTTATCATTTTCATATTTTTTTTTATTTTTTTGTTTTTTTTCAAAAAATTGTTTAGGGTCATGAGGTCTTGTAATATGTATGCTTGCGAGGGGTAAATTGACTAGCCCAATCAATCATCAAACAAACATGCAGCTAGACTAGTTATGAGCTGCCTGTTTGACTTCAACCAATTCCTCAGCATTGTCATACACCAAAAAACTCTTATCCAAATCATGATGTAGCCTACACGATTTTTTGGCCTTCACATATTCCAACAACACTGTCTTAATTATTTAATGCAAAACCATATTAATTGTTTAGTTATTATAAATATTTGATGTAAGTAACCATACTTTTGCATTAATTATTTTGCCCTACTAGTTTTTCTTCCTTTGGAGTTCAATTTTATTTTACCTGACAATTTAATTCTCGTTTGTTTTAAGACAGAATACCTTTTGAAAGTACCCAGGACAGTGAAATTTAAACCTAATTGGTTTTAAATTAACCTAATTGTTTAAATTAACTAGAAACGACACAATAATATACCTTAAAAATTAGTTTGATTGACAGGTTTTCTTTTAATAGAACCCCTGATAAAACTGATGATGGAAAACGCAAATATGATAGTAACGGTGAGAGGGTAGCTGGCCCGTAAAAGATACATTACCTTATCGCTTACCAATTTCTCTTTTTTTTACTTTAGTTCTGATAGGCATATATATATATATATATATATATATATATATATATATATATATATATATATATATATATATATATATATATATATATATTATATATACGTGTATTTAAAAATCAGTGGCCATATACACAAAAATAAACAAAAGAACAATAGTACTCAACAAATTTAAACTACTGCATCTTTCTGCTCCATCAGGCCTTTCTCTATAAAACAACCTAACGCAATAATTAGGTCCCTCGAAGTAGTCCCCAAAACACCCGAAAGCAGCGATACATCCCCAAGAAAAAATATATCCCTAAAGTTTACCGAACTTTGACATCTACTCAGAAAATGGTCCATCCCATCCCCAAACTCCCCACAGAGGGGGCAGGCACGTCTACTTCCCGAGCCATCCTCATCATAAGACTCCTAGTATCCTTTACATAGTATGCTTTACCTAGTATCCTTACTTACTCCTAGTATCCTTTACATAGTATGCAATTTACCCGCGCCTGCAACCAGCACTTAAGGGTTCTCCACGGTAGATTCAGTTTCAAATGAAACTCCTCTCCAAACACTCCTTTAATCGGTCTATAAAAAACGCAGGCTACAAGACTTTTCCAGATCCGTTAGCCAAACCTGAAACCTGATTATGACTTCTTTTTTATACTGATTTCAAACACCAAACAAAATTCAAACGAAAACTTTTCAATTTTAAATTTAAGCAAAATTTAAGCGAAAACATTTATCGTTTTTTTTAAAGTCAATAAAACCGATGAAAGAAAATACCAACAATTACAACGAGCGATATATAACCTTAACTTCTTTACTTGTTCTAATATGAATACATCACATGGTAAACATCAACTGAACTTCAAACATCAACTGAACCGGTTAAGATCAAACTGAAACATCACATGGTAAAGCTATTTATGCACACCATCCAGTATAGCATAACCAGTTTTAACGAAAATCTTACCCAAAACGTTTTCATTGAGAGCTCTTGTCTTTTTGGTATCATCAACCTGAGAATTAGAATCAGAAGATTTTCTCTTCCTCGTAATCCGGACATTTACATCTTTCTTAGGCTGTTGATAGCCCCAGAAAGGCTCAAAGTTCTTCACCTGCAAAGAAAATTAACATTCAACAATATAGTTCTTATTTTTCAGGGTCCATTAGCATTTCATCACCCCTAAAGGTTGTACCTGACGTTTCACATTTCTGAAACTTTTTGATTTTACATATTCTGCTTCTTTCTTTCTTTCTTTTAGATTCATCCTTTTCCGGCACCGACGACGAATTCTTGGATAAAGGCGAAATATGTGAACAAATAAGCCTTGGATAACTACAGAAATTCTTGAAGCGTCAGATTTAAGAAATCAAGTGTATAGTAAATGTGTCAAGAAATTTGAAGAGTTTAAAATAATACGCAATAAAGTGAACTCAATGAGAAGGAAAGCTAAAAAAGAATATTTTGCTAACCAACTGAGTTTAAATAAGGATAATGCGAGAGGAACTTGGAAGGTTATAAATGACCTATTGGGAAAGAGGAAAGAAGTTCCACCCAATTCACTGCTGATTCAAGGAGAAGCAGTGAGTGATGAAACGATTATTACTAATAAATTTGCTGAGTTCTTTTCAAGTATTGGTCAAAATGGTCAGGCGGAAGGGTTAGTGAATTTTAATAATGATTCCTTGGATGACGAATTTTTGGATGAAAGAGGAATTGGAAATGAAATTGAATTTCAACCGTGTACTGGAGATGAAATTCTGAAGGTTGTGAAAACAATCAAATCTAATTCAGCAGGAGCAGATGGAATTAACTTGAAGGTTTTTAAATAAGTGATGAGTTATTTCATACCATGTCTCGTCCACATGATCGATCTGTCCCTGGAAACTGGGGTATTTTCCGAAGCGTTTAAAAGAGCAAAAGTCACCCCCCTCCAAAAAAGTGGGTTTAAGCTAGATATAGAAAATTATAGAGCTATATCAATCCTTCCCCTGTTTTCAAAAATATTTGAAAAAATTGTGCATAAAAGGCTATATGATTACCTTACGAAAACAGGGATGTTAAGTGAAACTCAGTTCGGCTTTAGGAACGGTCACTCGACGTCGGACGCCGTACATTCTCTCTGTGATATTGTAAATAAATGCTTTGAACGCGGTGAAATCCTTTTGACTGTTTTTATTGATTTTAGAAAGGCGTTTGATACAGTGGATTTTAAAATTTTACTCAAATGTTGACAGTCCCTTGGAGTTTGGGGTAATTATCTGAAATGGTTTGATAGTTTTTTAAGTAGAAGATCTATTCAAGTTGTTTTAAATGATGTATTTTCTTCTCCCTATCAATTTAAGTGTGGTGTACCTCAGGGATCTGTCTTGGGACCACTTCTGAACCTTGTGTATGTTGATTCAATGCGTTTTTATTTACCGGAGTGTTTTATCATGACTTTCGCGGGTGATACTGCTTAAACTATGTCTATTCGAATGAATGATGATCTATTGTTGAAAGTAAATAGGGTTTTAAAGTCATTTTATGTATTTACAAGTTTGAGCCTTTTGTCAGTGAATGTTAAAAAAAAACTAATTTTATGATTTTTAGGAGAGTTGGTAAGCCATCGAGTGTTGATGGAGAGATATTTTTTAATGGTAAGCCTTTGTCACAGGTGCATGAGGTGCGTTACTTGGGCTTCCAGCTTGATTGTAATTTGTCTTGGAAGCACCATAGTGATCTTGTTGCAGCTAAAGTTGCTAGAGGTCTGGGAATTTTGCGTCGTTTGAAGCATTTTTTACCATTGTCGGTTCCTTTATTATTGTATCATAGTATTGTTGCGCTTTATATTTCTTATGGTTGTCTCATTTGGTCTAGCAATTTTTACACAAATTTCAAAAGAGTGCAGATTTTACAAAACAAAACAGTACGTCTTCTTGGGAATTATATAGAAAATGTGAATGATACCGCGTCATGTTTTAAAGAATTAAGTGTGCTTAGCATTGGTCAGATTCGCGATTACCAAGCTGCTATTTTTGCCTATAGATATTGGAATGATGTATGCCCTCCAGTTTTTACAATTTTTTTCGCGTAAATAGTCACTCCACAGGTATGCAACTAGAGAGGCGGAAAATTTTACGGTTGAGTATAGAGACATCACACGTGCAGGTTTTGGAATTCGGTATTTGGCTCCGGCTATTTGGAATGATATCCAAGTTGGCGTTCGCGAAGCTGAACACATTGGGTCGTTTAAAGTAAAAATAAAAAAACATTTATTGGGAGTGGGGATATAATTTTTTTTTATTTTAATTTTTATTCTTAATGTCTCATTTTTTTTTTCTTTTTTTTTTCTTTTCTTCATAGATTTTGGCTTTATTGGTTAATTGAGAGAGAGTGTGCAGGTCTTATTTTTTAAAATTAATTTTGTAATTGGATGAGAATCAGAGGGTTGCAGCCGTCCTTCATCAGGCTTTTAGAGCCTTCCCCGGGTGGTTGCTTGTATGTAGTTTATTTTGTAATTTGTAGTAAATAAAGCAAGTCAAGTCTTCTTCTTCCTACTTTTTTTTTTAGACAAAAAGGGTTTTATTAAAAAAAATAAAACACATTAACAACAAAACCCGAAGTTTATTAAACTTGTATGGGCAGACATCACCCTTTACAAAACCCTACATACACAATTACTACCAGCCATCCTTAGCCCCCCCCCCCAAAAAAAAAGGGCAAAAAATAATAATAAGAAGATAAATAAATAAAAATAGACGAAATAAATTAATTTCTAAAGATTTCACGACCTAATTGGATACCGAAGACACAAAACTAAAAATCATTCTTCTATTCTACCTCCTCGTTGCCCTCTCCAAAAAAAAGTGTCACAATAACTTGAGAGAAAATTCGCCCAGCAAGGATTAAAACTCATATGTAGACAAACACTGTCCTTTTAATTTACTGCGAAATTCATTTGGCTCATCAATTGTTGAAATTGCCTGAGTTTATGGTCCCCACACCCGAGGGCCAACATGTCTTATGGAAAAAACGGATCGCTTTGTAATAACCTGAGGTCGCCGAACTAGCTTTGATGCTCTAGTCGAGTAGTTATGAAAATTAACACCACTTGTAAACATTTCCCTAAAACACTCAGGTATTAACGCGTGTGTATATTTAAACATAAAAAGAGCATTATAAAAACGCAATAATCCAGCAATCGGTTATATATTTACTTGAGTATATCCATGTCTAACCGGCATATTATGATTATCTCCAGTTTAAACACGTAGGGCATTATTTTGTAAGCTTCTACGGGGATGAAGGTGAGTTAAAAACGTACTTGACCACACAAGACAACTATATAGAAGGTATGGGTGAACAAAAGAAAAATAAAGCAATCTCATAATATCTTTCGGAAAAAAGTGCTCCAGTTTCCTCATCATCCCAACATTTCTTGCAACCTTGCCACTAACACATGAAATGTGCTCTTTGAAGTTACGGCACTCATCAACAATCACCCCTAGATACTTTGTCGAAACTTCCCGAGGCAGAATATTTCCACCGAACTGTATTTTGTCAATCCAAGGGTAGTAATTGATACTTCTCCCATACATTACAAAATGGGATTTTGCATGGTTTAGCTGAAGTCTGTTAACCCTCATCCATTTTTCAATGTTTAACATGCCAGTTTGAAGATTCTGTGTAAGCATTTCCCCTGTTTTTGCAGCAACAGTTAGATGCGTGTCCTCAGCAAAATAAGGCAAAATAGATTTTGATGCTCCCGTATCACTACATTTTAAATCAAAAGACAGTCCATTGATAACATAACATACTGGGCATATACCTCTTGTTTTCACAAGATTTTCTTTGTTGTTTTGAAATACCAAAACTGTTTGTTAAGCTCTTCGCAGAGGAAGGATCAGAAGGGCAATATATGTTCAACTACACTTTTCTCCTCTTAATCTGCATTTGCCTCTTGATCCTCCTGATCAACATTGCCCTAATGACCCTAATGATCCCTCTTTTGAGAACATAATAGGAAGCAGTTTTTGGCAACTAATGGCCCTAATGATCCCTCCTTTGAGAAAAAATTAGGAAGAAGTATTTCTATTGTCCAAATGATCCCTCCTTTGAGAACAAATTAGGAAGCAGTTTTTGGAAACTAATGGTCTTAATGATCCTTCCGTTGAGAAAATATTAGGAAGTAGTTTTTAGCAGATCATTCCCCAAATAATCCCTCCTTTGAGAAAAAATAAGGAAACAGTTTTATTTTTTAGAAACTATTTGCCCTGATACCCTAGCTATCCCTCTTTTGAGGAAAAATTAGATAGCAGTTTTTTGCCCTAATGGTCCCTCCTTTGAGAACATATTAGGAAGCAGTTTTTAGCAACTTTCTCAGAAGTCTAAAAATGGCAGATTAAACAAAGAAAAAAACAGATGAAAACAAAAATACCTAACGGCCAGAATTTACATACGTTCGTAAATTCGTATACATTTTTCTTTATTTCCACATTTCAAAATGCCAGGGAACTTAAATCCCCTTGACTATAAATTCCCAAGTAATGATAATTTCTTAAACCACATTGGCCTGACATCACATATTTCGAGAGGACAAAAGAGGATAACTCGCTTTTATGGTTGTTAGGTATTTGGTTTTAATTCTTTTAATTTTTGGCTTTTATTGAATTTTATTCATCTTTTAAATTTTTGGTTTTTTCTTTGGTTTTTGGTTCATTTCACATTGACTTTCCGCGTTTGTTTTTGGATACATTATTTCGTTTCGCGCTGAAGAAGAGAGGCGTTTTTCCTCTCGAAATATTCGCTTTTTTGTGTTTTTTTCAGTATTTTCATTTGGCCTATAAAAAACCCATAACAATAAAAAGACGAGCCATGTTATTATCCATGACCAATATCGAGTCTACAGTACCCCATTTCTGATCAAGTATTACCTGATTTATAACCTGATCAAGTATTTTCTAAATTTTTCACACCCTTTGCAAAATTCCTCGTTACTTTCTTTCATTTTGCAAGAAAATACAACTGAAAAACAATAAAATATTATGTTGAGATATTAGCAATTAAGTAACTTATTAGTGTATGATTTTGATAGAAGAATTTTAATGCATAAAAACTGTTTTTATGTTTAAAATTCTCCAAGGCATTAAATTCTAGTTTTCTTTGTTTTGATGTACGCATCCAAGGCATTCATTATTTTTCCCTCTTTCTTTTAAGTCCACCAGACGTCATAATCTAACTTGCTTTAGTAAATTACAAATAAGTATGACAAAGATATAGTCCCTTGACTACCTTCGATCCCTAATGGTAAGTTTGCACATTACAAAACAGTGTAACAACCTGAACAACCTGAAGAGTTGTTTGCTTAGTCTAAAAAAATGACTGTTAATGTTTTATTCTTCAATGAATGAATAAATTAAGTCTGAATGTCTTGAATCCTGTTGTTTTTTTTTTTTCGTTTTTTATTTGTGTAAACTTTCTTTATCTGAAAAAGGAAAACTTAATTTGCTCGGGGTGGGGACTGCTGAAAACCATCTAATTGTATCAGAACTAAAAAATGCAGTACATAATGGATATATAATGCTGTACATAATGGAGAAACATAATTGGCTTGGGATGGAGACTGCTGAAAACCATCTGATTGTATCAGAACTAAAAAATGCAGTACATAATGGATATATAATGCTGTACATAATGGGGAAACATAATTGGCTTGGGATGGAGACTGCTGAAAACCATCTAATTGTATCAGAAATAAAAAATGCAGTACATAATGGATATATAATGCTGTACATAATGGGGAAACATAATTTGCTTGGGATGGGGATTTTATTTGTGTAAACTTTCTTTATAATTTGCTTGGGATGGGGACTGACATAATTTTCTTGGGATGGGGACTGCTGAAAAACATCTAATTGTATCAGAACTCAAAAATGCAGTACATAATAGGAAATCCCATTCTGATTTGCAGTACCAAGGACAGTAGATCTGATTGTTTGACTTGTTAAAATGAAAACTTCAGCAAGCACACAAATCTTACAAAATACAGAAAATAAGGAATACATAATTAATGAGAAACACTTCCTTATGGAGTTTTTGGCAATAGTTACTAGAAAAATAAGCACTAAACAGCTTAAGGTGTAGCTCCCATTAATGTTGTTTGACTTTGAACGCTGTTAATGCTTAAACTTTAACAGACAAAATGCATTGTCAAACACGACTAATTAGTTTTTCTTTTCACTGTTCAATGTGGCAACGCTGACGAAAATATAATACTATCCTAAAAACTTCATTGTTTCGAAACATACAAGAAAGAAATATCTTAAAATAAAATAAAAGAAAGATCTTAGAAAATTAGTTTTCAGGTATGAATACACCTAAAGATGGGTCTAGGGGATAAGAAATGTTTTTATTTTGATGTCCTTTGGTACTATAAAATATCTTATTATTCTAATGTGAATACTGCACTATTCTAGTGTAAATCCAATTCTCATTTCAGATCTTATGACTATAGTGTGAACACTGAGCCGTTAATTGTGACCACTGCACTGTTATATGGCAAAACCAATTCTGATTCCAGGTCTTACATACATATTTTGAGCATTGTAACGTTTATTATGAGCACTGCAAGACTACAAGGTTCAATAGCAAATCACATTTTGATTTCAAATCTTATGACTATAGTGTGAGCGCTGCACTGTTTATTGTGAGCACACCACCATTCTACAGAAAATCCCATTTTGATTTCAAATCTTATGACTATAGTGTGAGCACTGCACTGTTTACTGTGAGCACACCACCATTCTATGGAAAATAGGATTCTGATTTCAAATCTTATGACTATAGTGTGAGCACTGCACTGTTTATTGTGAGCACACCACCATTCTACAGAAAATCCCATTTTGATTTCAAATCTTATGACTATAGTGTGAGCACTGCACTGTTTATTGTGAGCACACCACCATTCTACAGAAAATCCCATTTTGATTTCAAATCTTATGACTATAGTGTGAGCACTCCACTGTTTATTGTGAGCACACCACCATTCTACAGAAAATCCCATTTTGATTTCAAATCTTATGACTATAGTGCGAGCACTGCACTGTTTATTGTGAGCACACCACCATTCTACGGAAAATACCATTTTGATTTCAAATCTTATGACTATAGTGTGAGCACTGCACTGTTTATTGTGATCACACCACCATTCTACGGAAAATAGGATTCTGATTTCAAATCTTATGACTATAGTGTGAGCACTGCACTGTTTATTGTGAGCATACCACCATTCTACAGAAAATCCCATTTTGATTTCAAATCTTATGACTATAGTGTGAGCACTGCACTGTTTATTGCGAGCACACCACCATTCTACAGAAAATCCCATTTTAATTTCAAATCTTATGACTATAGTGTGAGCACTGCACTGTTTATTGTGAGCACACCACCATTCTACAGAAAATCCCATTTTGATTTCAAATCTTATGACTATAGGGTGAGCACTGCACTGTTTATTGTGAGCACACCACCATTCTACGGAAAATACCATTCTGATTTCAGATATTACAAACATATTTTGAGCATTCTAACGTTTATTATGAGCACTGCAAGACTGCAGGGTTCAGTAGCAAGTCCCACTTTGAGTTCAAATCTTATAACTATAGTGTGAGCACTGCACTGTTTATTGTGAGCACACCACCATTCTACATAAAATACCATTATGATTTCAAATCTTATGACTATAGTGTGAGCACTCCACTGTTTATTGTGAGCATACCACCATTCTACATAAAATCCCATTATGATTTCAAATCTTATAACTATAGGGTGAGCACTCCACTGTTTATTGTGAGCACACCACCATTCGACAGTAAATCCCATTTTGATTTCAAATCTTATGACTATAGTGTGAGCACTGCACTGTTTATTGTGAGCACACCACCATTCTACAGAAAATCCCATTTTGATTTCAAATCTTATGACTATAGTGTGAGCAATGCACTGTTTATTGTGAGCATACAACCATTCTACATAAAATCCCATTTTGATTTCAAATCTTATGACTATAGTGTGAGCACTGCACTGTTTATTGTGAGCACACCACCATTCTACAGAAAATCCCATTTTGATTTCAAATCTTATAACTATAGTGTGAGCACTGCACTGTTTATTGTGAGCACACCACCATTCGACAGGAAATCCCATTTTGATTTCAAATCTTATGACTATAGTGTGAGCACTGCACTGTTTATTGTGAGCACACCACCATTCTACAGAAAATCCCATTTTGATTTCAAATCTTATGACTATAGGGTGAGCACTGCACTGTTTATTGTGAGCACACCACCATTCTACGGAAAATACCATTCTGATTTCAGATATTACAAACATATTTTGAGCATTCTAACGTTTATTATGAGCACTGCAAGACTGCAGGGTTCAGTAGAAAGTCCCACTTTGAGTTCAAATCTTATAACTATAGTGTGAGCACTGCACTGTTTATTGTGAGCACACCACAATTGTACAGAAAATCTCATTTTGATTTCAAATCTTATGACTATAGTGTGAGCACTGCACTGTTTATTGTGAGCACACCACCATTCTACAGAAAATCCCATTTTGATTTCAAATCTTATGACTATAGTGTGAGCACTGCACTGTTTATTGTGAGCACACCACCATTCGACAGGAAATCCCATTTTGATTTCAAATCTTATGACTATAGTGTGAGCACTGCACTGTTTATTGAGAGCACACCACCATTCGACAGAAAATCCCATTTTGATTTCAAATCTTATGACTATAGTGTGAGCACTGCACTGTTTATTGTGAGCACACCACCATTCTACAGAAAATCCCATTTTGATTTCAAATCTTATGACTATAGTGTGAGCACTGCACTGGTTATTGTGAGCACACCACCATTCTACAGTAAATCCCATTTTGATTTCAAATCTTATCACTATAGTGTGAGCACTGCACTGTTTATTGTGAGCACACCACCATTCGACAGGAAATCCCATTTTGATTTCAAATCTTATGACTATAGTGTGAGCACTGCACTGTTTATTGTGAGCACACCACCATTCTACAGACAATCCCATTTTGATTTCAAATCTTATGACTATAGTGTGAGCACTGCACTGTTTATTGTGAGCACACCACCATTCTACATAAAATCACAATTTGATTTCAAATCTTATGACTATAGTGTGAGCACTGCACTGTTTATTGTGAGCACACCACCATTCGACAGAAAATCCCATTTTGATTTCAAATCTTATGACTATAGTGTGAGCACTGCACTGTTTATTGTGAGCACACCACCATTCTACAGAAAATCCCATTTTGATTTCAAATCTTATGACTATAGTGTGAGCAATGCACTGTTTATTGTGAGCACACCACCATTCTACAGAAAATCCCATTTTGATTTCAAATCTTATAACTATAGTGTGAGCACTGCACTGTTTATTGTGAGCACACCATCATTCTACAGAAAATCCCATTTTGATTTCAAATCTTATGACTATAGTGTGAGCACTGCACTGTTTATTGTGAGCACACAGCCATTCTACAGAAAATACCATTTTGATTTCAAATCTTATGACTATAGTGTGAGCACTGCACTGTTTATTGTGAGCACACCACCATTCTACAGAAAATCACATTTTGATTTCAAATCTTATGACTATAGTGTGAGCACTGCACTGTTTATTGTGAGCACACCACCATTCTACATAAAATCCCATTTTGATTTCAAATCTTATGACTATAGAGTGAGCACTGCACTGTTTATTGTGAGCACACCACCATTCTACAGAATATCCCATTTTGTTTTCAAATCTTATAACTATAGTGTGAGCAATGCACTGTTTATTGCGAGCACACCACCATTCTACAGAAAATCCCATTTTAATTTCAAATCTTATGACTATAGTGTGAGCACTGCACTGTTTATTGTGAGCACATCACCATTCTACGGAAAATCCCCTTCTGATTTCAGATATTACGACTACGGAGAAAGCACTGTACTGTTTACTGTGAACGTTCCACTGGTTTATGGTAAATCCCATTCTGATTTCAGATAACAAGCCTCGAGCCTTACCACCGCAATCTAAAAATGGCCTGTTTTCGTCAGCCTTGAAATAACTACACCGTCTGTTCTTTTCGAGCATTTGTCAAGATGAAAAAAAGTCATGGGCAAAGCAAAAGAGGACTTTTTAGGAAGAAATGCTAGTAATGGGGTTTTATCCTGAGGCTCTAAAGAGATTATAGGTGTCCACCGTGGTGATTCGAATGGTAAAATTTTCATTTCGATCCACTGCCATTTTAGAGGGGTTTCAAGCTCTCTTTCAAAGTTGTTTCTTTTTGCAATAGACTGTTACTATTAAAATAATCTTGTGTCCCCCATCCTTCATTTAAAAGAGGGAATGATGAACAAGAATAATAAGAAACTTAAATGTTTCATTTTTCAGTAATTCTAGATGGAATCTATGTAACTACAAAAATAGTTAATTTTGTGGTGGGTATCTGCCATCTTTTTTTTTCTGTCTTTTTTTTGAGAATCAGCTATTATTTATTTTAGAACAAGATAGAGTATGTAAGAATAAATATATACAAATTACATATAGCTAAGTAGCAAAGGTGGGGTATTTCTACAAAATTACAATATAGAATATTGTGATATTCTTTCACTTTCTAATCTGATAAAGATAGGGGACTTTTAATTAGCACTGAAAAATTTCAATATTTTTCCATTAATATTAAGAACCAATTTGAATTGGTTTCCGATACAAAAAACAAAATTTCAAATAATAGCAGCTTAAGAAATGAAGAAATGCTAGTAATGGGGTTATATCCTGAGGTCTGTTTCAATTACAGCCACTAATCCTGAACAGCTTCGCCCAATCGTTAGATAAACCATGGGATGGCTCATTCTTTATTCATTTTATGGAAATAAAGCGAAAATTCGATCAAAGAGAATTAATCCAAGTGGAAATCAAATTATTTTCTGCGAATGAAAAATATGGAAAAAAATGTCTATGCAAATATAAGGCCATTGCATGTCCTTAAACCAAACTTCAAATAATAACCCCTTAAAGCTTTGGCTTTGTGAATCTTGATGGTCCTTGTTAAATCTCTTTCTAATCTGCTTGTACACAAAACGCCTTTCTATTAGCACTGAAGAATGTCAATATATTCCCATTAATGTTAAAGACCAAATTGAATTAATTTCCAATGCGGAAAACGAAAAAAACAATTTCAAATAATATCCCCTGTAAGGTTTGGGTTTGTGAATCGTGATGTTCCATATTCATTGCGAGCATTGTGATGTAAATTCACAGTGCACACTGTGATGTAAATTCCATATCGATTAGAATGTGAAAAAATATGGACCATCAAGACTACGCGATTTTCTAATCTGATAAAGACCTGTCTATTGGCACAGAAAAATTTCAGTATTTTTCCATTAATGTTAAGAACCGATTTGAATTGGTTTCCGATACAGAAAACAAAATTTCAGATGATAGCCGCTTAAAGTCCATGTTCTTTCACTTTCTAATCTAATAAATATAGGGGCCTTTCTATAAGCATTGAAAAATCTCAGTATTTTCCCATCACTGTTAATGACTGAATTGAATTAATTTCCAATGCCAAAAAACAGATTATAAATAATAGCAGCTTAAAGTCTTGGGTTTGTGAATTGTGATGGTCAATATTCTTCACTTTCTAATCTGATAAAGATAGGAGACTTTTAATTAGCACTGAAAAATTTCAATATTTTTCCATTAATATTAAGAACCAATTTGAATTGGTTTCCGATACAGAAAACAAAATTTCAAATAATAGCAGCTTAAGGTTTTTGGTTAATGAATCATGATGTGTTCTTCCAGTTTCTAATCTGATAAAGATAGGGGCCTTTCTATAAGCAGTGAAAAATCTCAGTATTTTTCCATCAATGTTAATGACTGAACTAAATTAACTTCCAATACAGAAAACCAAATTATAAATAATTGTAGCTTACAGTTCCGGGTTTGTAAATTGTGATGGTCTATATTCTTTCACTTTCTAATATGATAAAGATAGGCAACTTTCAATTAGCACTGAAAAATTTTAATATTTTTCCATTAATGAGAAGGACCGAATTAAATTAATTTCCAATACAAAAAATCAAATTATAAATAATTGCAGCTTAAAGTTTTGGGTTTGTGAATTGTGATGGTCCATATTTTTCCACTTCCTAATCTGATAAAGATAGGGCCTTCCTATTAGCACTGAAAAATTTCAATATTTTTCCATTAATGATATAGATCGATTTGAATTAATTTCCAATACAGAAAAACAAATTATAAATAATATCTGCTTAAAGTTTTGGGTTTGTGAATTGTGATGGTCCATATTCTTCCACTTCCTAATCTGATAAAGATAGGGCCTTCCTATTAGCACCGAAAAATTTCAATATTTTTCAATTAATGATATAGATCGATTTGAATTAATTTCCAATACAGAAAAACAAATTATAAATAATAGCTGCTTAAAGTTTTGGGGTTTGTGAGTTGTGATGGTTCATATTCTTGTACTTTCTAATCTGATAAAGATAGGGGCCTTTCTATCAGCACTGAAAAATTTCAATATTAATTTCCAATACAGAAAACCAAATTTCAAATAGTAGCAGCTTACTTTTCAGTTAATGAATCATGATGGTCCATGTTCTTTTACTTCCTAATCTTATAAGGATAGTGGCCTTTCTATAAAGATTAAAAAACCTCAGTATTTTCACATCAATGTCAATGACTGAACAAAATTAATTTCCAATACAGAAAATCAAAATTAAAATGACTGCAGCTTAAAGTTTTTGGTTTGTGAATTGTGATGGTCCATATTCATTTACTTCCTGATCTGATAAAGATAGGGACCGTTCTATTAGCACTGAAACATTTCAATATTTTTCAATTATTGGTAAGGACCAATTTGAATTAATTTCCAATACAGAAAACCAAGTTATAAATAATAGCAGTTTAAAGTTTTGGGTTTGTGATGGTTCATATTCATCCACTTCCTAATCTGATAAAGATAGGGGTCTTTCTATTTCGCTGGAAAATTTCAATATTTTTCCATTAATGGTAAGGACCGAATTTTAATTAATTTCCAATACAGAAAACCAAGTTACAGAAAACCATAAATAATAACAGTTTAAAGTTTTGGGTTTGTGAATTGTGATGGTCCATATTCATTAACTTTCTAATCTGAAAGTAACTTTCTATTCTTTCTATTCTTAAAAATTTCAATACTTTTCCATTAATGTTAAGGACCGAATTCAATTAATTTCCGAAAAGGAATACCAAATTTGAAATAATAGCAGCTAGTTTTGGGTTTGTGAATTGTGATCGTCTATTTTCTTTCACTTTCTAATCTGATAAAGATAGGGGCCTTTCTATAAGCATTGAAAAATCACAGTATTCCATCAATGTTAATGACTAAATTGAATTAATTTGCAGTAGAAATATTTCATTTCTGGTTCCTAATGCTCCTGTTCACGGGGTATACTTCAGTTTATACTTTGGCCTGAGATAGAAAGACGGTGATAATTTTACATATTAAAGAAAACATAGTAAGGTATTTGAACCAAAAATAGAGCTACGAGGTGAATATCGTCATAAAAATGTAGGCTATTTTTTTAATATGGTTGCCTTCAAACATTGTTCTTTACGAATTCGTGATTTTTCTTCAATTCCTCTTTATTATTTCTAATTATTCCTGTTTATTAATTCTTTCTTTGTTTTCCAATTTATTTCACTACCACTGAACTAGTCTCGAGAATTTAATTAGTGAGCCATCGAAAATAGCTAAGATTAAAATTAATAATTTTTTGAGTAAATTTAAAAATATTCTCTCAATGTATAATGTTTCACCCACCTATTTTCCAGAATGTAACAACCGCTTTAATTTTTCGGCTTTTTTAACAGCTTTACATTTTTCGTTAGATGGATTCCTAAACCTATTTTCTACACATTTTCTATTTTCTAGACTTTTTTTTTACTTTCTATCTTCTTAACTCCTCTAGACATACTTTCTACTTTGTAACTTTTCTAGACCTTTTCTACTTTCTAACTTTGTAATTTTTCTAGACATTTTCTACTTTCTAACTTTTCTAGACCTACTTTCTAAACCTTTTCTACTTTCTCACTTTCTAACACTTCTAGATCTATTCTACTTTCTAACTTTTCAAGACCTTTTCTACTTTCTAACTCTTCTAAACCTTTTCTACTTTCTAACTTTTCTAAACCTATTTTCTAAACCTTTTCTACTTTCTAACGTTTCTAGACCTTTTCTACTTTCTAACTCTTCTAGACCTTTTCTACTTTCGAATTTTTCTAGATTTACTTTCCACACCTTTTTATTTTCTAACTTTTCAAGACCCACTTTCTAGACATTTTCTACTTTTTAACTCTTCTAGACCTACTTTCTAGACCTTTTCTACTTTCTAACTTTTCTAGACCTTAACTACTTTCTAACTATTCTAGACCTATTTTCTAGACCTTTTCTACTTTTTTACTTTTCTAGACCTACTTTGCTGGGATTTTTTGGAGTTTTTTTCTGTGAGTTGCTGCTTTGTTCAATTTGAGTGTTTTTGTAATGTTATTTCCTTGTTCTTTATACTCCACGATTTTGAAGGAAATAAATACATAAACAAATAAGCACTGGATTTTAGCTGGAGCAAATAATAAAGATTCAAATTTTGACGCTTCTCCAGTCAATATAACAAGAAAGAAAGCAATTCTTAGCCCATCTAGCTGACTATTCTCAATCATTGCTGCTTGAGAATTGTCTTTACGTATCGTCGGGTGGGGTGTCTGCTGTGGCGTGGCAATAATTAATTTTATGTCTATTATTTTTTTTCCTATGTCAGGTCTTTCATTTTCATTTCTCTCATCTTTCATTTCATTCATTTCTTCCTTTGCTAGTTATTTGTCCGTGCAAAACGCGCTTATCTCTATGCCAGATATTTGTATATTTAGAAGGTTATGTACACAAGATTGAAAAATAAATGAACCTGAACCTGGGCAGTTTCATTGGAAAAATTAGAAAAAACGACAAAATTTCCCCCATCCCTAGGTTTTGAAAAATAAACTTTTACCATCATCCCTATTTTCCGCGAAATGATAATAGCCCCTCTCCCGTTCTCTTCAAATTAAAATTACCTTCCAGGGATCAAGACGGGATCTCTCTCTTTCAGCTTCTGCTTTCTGCTTCTGTCGACTCTCTGCTGTAAGTTCACCCTCAGCCAACCTTTCACGCCATTTCATGCAAGCACGTGTGAAAAATTCATTAGTCAATGACGTCCCACTTATCCTGTAATTTAAAATAATCTGAAATTAAAATTTTGTTAAGCAATTAAGAAATATTTCGAATATGTATATTTTTTGGTTTTTTAAATAAAAGTATAAAATCAGTTTTGCCATCAACTGAATCTCCATTCTGCTAAAATTTTTCGAAGAAATGTACATTTCAGTACGTTACAATTAAACATATATCCGGAATCTCCATTCTGCTAAAATATTTCAGCAGAATCTCCATTCTGCTGAACATATTATCATATTTCTTGCTGAACCATTATGCTGTACCATTCTGAAAAACCTATTTCAGCAGAATCTGAATTCTGCTGAAACATTTAAAAGAAATGTACATTTAAGTATAGCACAATTAAACATATATTTTAAAATTACTATAGGCTATATAACATCTCTTGGTATTTTAATAAAATCCTAAAATCGGTCTTGCCATCAACTGAATCTCCACTCTGCTGAAATTTTTTGAAGAAATGTACATTTCAGTATGGTACAATTAAACATATATCCAGAATCTCCATTCTGCGGAACATATTATCATATTTCTTGCTGAACCATTATGCTGAACCAGAATGGTTCAGCAGTACCATTCTGCTGAACCATTCTGAAAAACATATTTCAGCAGAATCTCAATTCTGCAGAAATATTTAAAAGAAATGTACATTTAAGTACAGTACAATTAAACATATATTTTTAAAATTACAATATATATCTATATTGTAACATGTATTACAATACATATTAAATGTTTTTGTACATGTTTGTACACGTTGTTTTTTTTTACATGTTAGGCATGTTTTTTAAGTAAGTACCGTTTTGGAATTAAAAAAAGACGTGCAAAGATATCGCAATAATTTGATTTTTACATGAAAGCTTGTACCTTAATCTACTTTTCTACATAATTTCCGTTAATACTGAGACACTTGTCAAAACGTGGCACCGGTTTTTGAATAGCCTCCTCATAAAATTCTGCCGCCTGACTTGTTAACCACTGTATCACAACTGTTTTGACTTCGTTATCGTCTTGAAGACGCTGACCACCCAGGTTCTTCAAGTGCAGGAACACATGGTAGTCACTGGGCGCCAGATCAGGGCTGTATGGAGAATGATCTAGTTTTCCATTTAAAAGATTTGATGAGATCTTTGGTCCGATTAGCCACATGTGGACGGGCATTGTCATGCAGCAAAACGATACTCTTACTCAGCTTGCCATGTCTTTTTTTCTGGATTGCACGACGCAGATTGTTTAATGTCTCACAATAAGACGCTACATTGATTGTCTCATTACGAGGCAGAAACTACACTAGCAATACTCCTTTTTTGTCCCAAAAAACTGTGCACATGATTTTCCTGTCAGAAAATGTTTGCTTAAACTTCACTTTTTTGGGTGATGATGAATGTCGCTATTCCATGGATTGTTGTTTTAATTCTGGCGTGACAGCCACCCATGTTTCGTCACCAGTAACAATTTGGTCTAAAAAATCTTCACCTTCATTATGGTACCGCTCAAGGAAAGTCAATGCACTGCCTAAACGTTGGGTTTTGTGCAAATCCGTCAACATTTTTGGAACCCAACGTGAACACAATTTCCGGTAATCCACGTTCTCAGTCACAATGACACTACGGGAATATTGAGGAAACCAGTTGCATATTGTTGAAATTGTAAAGCGTCTGTTTTCTCTCACCTTTTCTTCCACTTTCTGCACCAAATCTTCATTAAAGAGACTCTTCATTAAAGACTGAAGGACGCCCACTCCGTTCTTCATCATGCACATTTGTGCGGCCATCTTTAAATGCTCTCACCCATTTCCTTACCATTCCATCACTCATAATGTTAGGTCCGTAAACTTGACAGATCTCACGACGAATATCGATCGGTTTTACGCCTTTAGCACTAAGAAATCCAATAACAGCCCGTACTTCCGATTTGGCGGGACTCACGATTGTCGGAGGCATCTTAGACACTCAGTAAACAACGTATACAATGAAGAATCAGACTGTAATGGCGTCAGTGCGTAGACAAGAGATGTAGATAACCAACGCGCATGCACAGAACGCCAACCGTAGCGCTGCGGCGGCGGAATCGCAAAACGGTACTTACTTAAAAAACATGCCTAAAACATATATATATATATATATATATAAATATATATATATATATATATATATATATATATATATATATATATATATATATATATATATATATATATATATTTATATATATATATATATATATATATATATATATATATATATATATATATATATATATATATATATATATATATATATATATATATAGCAGAATCTCAATTCTGCAGAAATATTTAAAAGAAATGTACATTTAAGTACAGTACAGTACATATATATATATATATATATATATATATATATATATATATATATATATATATATATATATATATATATATATATATATATATATATATATATATATATATATATATATATATAAATATATAATATATATATATATTTTACATATATAATATATAGGGGAGACCAGGGCAATATGGACAATTGGGTAATATGGACACTCCACTCCTATGCACTCGAGGTGACTCTAGATTAAAGTTCATTATAGCCAAAATAGGCAGCGTTAATGGGTAGAGACACGTGGTAAATGACTGATGTCGTTTGCATTACGCATTCATTTTATTACGCATTACGCATTCAATTTTACGCATTCAATTTAAATATTACGCATTCAAATTTATGTGCATAAATTTTGAATTTTCAAAGGTGAAGTAAATTTCTTTATTTTCACTGAATTAATATTTTCAGCAAGTAGTATTTAGTTTCACAATGTAGTTCAAGAGAGCACTATTTAGGCTAGGCGTTAGATACTTATGAATTGAAGTGGTACTTCGTGGAGAGGACATATTTTTAATTTATTTTATTGTAACTGATTAAGGGGCAATATGGACACCAAAAACCAGGGTAATATGGACTGGAATGTCCATGATGCCCCAATAGCAGCATAATCTACTCCATATGTAGTTTATAATAGATAATTATGTTTCAGATGTCAAGAAATTATCTAAGCAAGTCAACCAAGGGCTTAACAGACGGGTAGACAATTAAAAAAGCTTTGCTAATGATTCGTAGTGGTGTTTCAAAGAAGGAAACATCAAGAAAACTCAACATTCCTCGAGCAAGCCTTATAAGATGGGTAGAACTTTGGAAGGAAGTGCCTTAAATGAACTTGAGAGTATTAAAAGCTGCCAGAGGTATTTAAAGCTGATAAAGGCATTAAAAAAATATTAAGCGGTATTGAAGAAAACAATCTAGCTAATTGTCTGACAAAAGCTAGTACCCTGCACTAGACTCAGCCCAAAACAATATCATATTCTGGCCCATCAGTTTGCAAAAATGAACAAGAAAAAGATTCCGGATAACTGGGAAAATAATACAATTGATGGTTCAGATTGGTTTACGTCCTTTTTGAAAAGAAACCCAAGTGTGTCTATCCGTTCTCCTTAGGCTACAAGCATAGCTCGGGCAACAGCATTCAATCAAACAACGGTCAACGAGTTTTTTGACAATTACTCAGCTGTGTTGAAAAGGAGAAATTTGAAGCTTATACTATATGAAATTAGCATCAAAACGAAGATGAACGTCTACAAGGCAACTGTTCAATCGATCCTGCTGTACGCCTGTGAAACTTGGCCTTTAAAGACCGAAGAAAGACGTTCACTAGAAGTATTCGACCATCGCTGCATGAGACACATACTACGGGTCAGCCAATGTTTTCATATCTCAAAAGCTGAGGTTCGAAGACGTTGTGCCCAGAAGACCCCCCTCTCGGGAATCATAAAAAAACGACTACTGAAATTCTTTGGACACACACTACGACGACCAGCTGGAACTATACCCCGCAATGTCCTCACCTGCGACCCCCTTTCAACTTGGAAACGGAGACCAGGCGGCCAAAGGAAGAATCTCTGGCAGACATTCAAGAATGACCTGGATCCTTGGGGTGGCTTTCGACGACACGGACGTCGTTGGGATAAAAACTGCCTGAACATTGCAGAAGAGGCTGATGGTGACAGATCGTGTTGGACAACGTCAGTCATCCCATCGTCCATTGGTGCCTGGCAGGATGGATCATCGTCTGGTTGCAGCCGAAAGTAAAGTAAAGTAAGTATGCTATATGGAATGTTGAAGAAACTGGTCTTACAACTATGCAGAATCCTAAAAAAGTGTTAGCTCCAAAAGGTGTTAAGCAAGTTGTTCAACTAACATCAGCCGAGAGGGGTGAGCTTGTAACGGTATGTTGAGCAGTTAGTGCTACAGGTGTAGCGATTCCCCCCTTTATGGTCTTTCCGCGTGTTCACATCAAACATCGTATGGTTTCTGGTGCCCCTACTGGCACGAAAGGTGCTGCTTATGTAAGCTGATGGATGACTATTGAAACATTTCCAGACTTTCTTAAACACTTTCAAAAGCACACACGATGTAGTTTTGCCTCAAAAAGTCTTATATGATCATGGACAACCATACAAGCTATATCAGCCCGGAATCAGTAGAATATGCTAAATTCAGTGGAGTTGTGATGCTTACTATCCCGCCACACACAAGTCACAAGCTTCAGCCCCTAGAAAGATCTGTCTTGGGACCATTGAAAGCTCACTACAATAGAGCGGCCGATGCGAGCATGCTTAACCATCCTGGTCAGCTCATCAAGATTGATAATATTGCAGAACAGCTTGGCACTGCTTTTCCATGGGCTTTCGCACCGCAGAATATTCAATCTGGTTTCAGAGTTTCTGGAGTCCATCTCTTAAATCGTGCCATTTTTACGGATGACAAATTCTTTAGTTTCTATGTCTCTGATCGTGTACAACTAGCTACTCCGAGCATTAATCCTCATGAAAACAATTATCTGTCTAGACCAAGCACATCTTTTAATGTATCTTAAGAATCACAAGAATAAACGCCTGTATGCCCAAATATCTCCCTTCAATAGGTTTCTCCTCACCCTAAAGTCAGTGCCAGAAAAAATATTACCAACCGCAAAGGAACGCTGAACGAACGGCAAAAAGCTAATGGAAAGAAAAAAGTTAGAAGTAACAAGGCAAAAATTAGCAAATATATAAATATATATATATATATATATATATATATATATATATATATATATATATATATATATATATATATATATATATATATATATATATATATATATATATATTTTCTTTGGACTAGGTTGAATCTTGTTTTATTAAGCAATTATACAGGTTGTTACCCTTTTTATATAATAATTATCACTGAGCTATGGAAGATAACTTTAGAAAAAAGATTCTTCTTCTTCTTCTATTTAACAGCAGGCGGGCTTTTCAGTATAACTATTTAGCCCTTTTCCTTTTGCTTCACTCTGTGGGCTACAGAGCTACTGGCTTGATTGCCTCATATTTATTAGATATATTCAGATATCTTTCAGCAGATCTTTCGACTCTAGGAGTTCAAATATAAGATGATAGATGTCGATTTCTATGCTCTGTGTGCAGGTACAGTTGGCTAGGCTCTTGGCTGATAGTGTGATTTTGTGGTGTTTGAAGTATTTTAACAGTTTACAAAGCAAGGTATGTTGTGCAGACGTCAGCATATTACATTCAAATAGGCAATGGTCAATTGTTTCATTATTCATGTTACAATGCCTGCAAAGAGGGGACAGGGGAATTGAACCACTTGAATTAGAAAGCTTATATGAGAATGCAAGGAAATTTAGTCCATTTGTTCCAGAACGAATTCTATGATAAATTTTAGAAAGATACTTATTGAGAAAGGGGGGAAGGATAGGATTAATCTTATTAAAATTAATATCTGATAGCCTCCATCGGTAAATATCTCTAATTGGGATTGGTCTCCCACTTGGCTGGTCAACATTTGTAGCATTTTTGCTATATCATCAACCTGATGATTACCTCTTATGCCAGAGTGGATAGGAATGTACTGAAAGTAAGTTTTTATGCCACTTGAAGCAAGACTAACAATAATACTGAGACAATGATAAGTGTCAATGTCCAAATTATATTGAGGAGCTGAGGCCAGCAACTCAAGGCTTGATAAAGAGTCAGAATAGATGATAATATTATTCGAATTTTTAATCAAAGGTTGGTTTTGCTTAAGGTGTTTTTGCCATGATTATGGCATTTAACTCAGTAGACATTATAGATAAATTATTAAATAATCTCTCTCCCAGTGCAATTTTCAGGTGAGGAAGGAAAACACCACTTGCAACTTTCTCATCCATTTTTGACCCATCAACAAATATTTGGAAGTGATTTTTATAGGTAATTGTATTAAGTTCTGCAAATTTTTTCTGGACAAAAGCAATGGGGGTTAAATCTTTATTCCATTTTGAAAATTCAGTATTTATTATGGGAAATGACCAAGTCCATGGAGGGGATTGGGGGAAAGTAGGTGCAATAGACTTTGCTGGTACAGGGAACTTCTTTTGAATATTGGCATACTCATCTGCAATACCTCTATACATGGCTGGATTTCTTAACCAATTATGTAATGTGTGTGAGCTATTTGATTCAATTTTTGTAAGATGTTTTATCAAGAGAAAGCTACGTCTCTCCCTTATTGTTGTTAATCCACTCTCCATAAGCAGAAACTTGGTGCTTGTGGGTTTCCTAAGACCAAATATGAGACGTATTATATCATTTTGTGTTGTTTCAATTTTTTGCATCTGGGTCTTTGCACATGCACCATAGACAATGAGCCCATAGTCAATATGGGGTCTTATATGTGATTTATAAAACTGGAGTAAGGTTTTCTCCTTACAACCCCAGGGTGTGGAAAGAAGTCTTTTTAGTATATTTGCTTTTCTATAACATTTTTTTATTGTGTTTGAAATGTGGAGGTGGAAATTAAGTTTTTGGTCAAGCATGAGACCTAGGTAATTAATATTATTATCTTCTGGAATAGTTGTTTTATTTAGCGTTAGTTCTGCATTAACATGGTTTCGCTTCCGGTGAAATTGGATTATTTTTGACTTGGTGGGTGCAATGGGTAAATCTGAATGTTGAGAGAATTTTTCAAACAGTAAAAGTGACTATTGCAGATTTGACTTTGCAATCTGAAAAGTGTTGCCAGATGACCATAGCACCAGATCATCAGCATATTGTAGATTTGTGTGGGGTAGGTTCATGTCCCAGAGATATAGGGCAAAAAGGAGGCAACTGAGGACTGCTCCCTGAGGTAGGCCTTTGGAAATTGTCTTTTGGGGTGAAGAGGCTGAACCAACACAAACAATGAAACTTCGCACTTCTATGAAGGATTTAATAAAGGATACTAGCTTAGGAGGTACTCCAAGGTTTGCAAGTTTATTTAAAAGGATTTGGTGGTTCACATTGTCATAAGCTCCTTCAAAATCTAGGAAAGCTGCCACTAGGATGTTATGTTTTGAGAAAGATTCATTTATTGCATTTGTTAGCAAAATGAAAGCATCTGTTGAGGAGTGGTATTTCCTGAATCCAGTTTGAGTGTGTGGGATTAAGTTATTTTTCTCAACAAACCAGAGGAGTCTGTGATAAATCATTTTCTCCATTATTTTCCCCATCACAGGTGTAATCATGATGGGTCTATAAGACTCAGGGTTATCTTTTGGTTTATTTTTCTTTAGGATTGGTAGGAGGGACAAACATTTCCATATATTAGGGAACATAGACGATGACCAAGCGTGATTATAACAATATATCAGTTCTTGTTTGTATGAAGGTGTAAGATTCTTTATCAATTTATTTTGTATATTGTCATATATACTGATAGATTTGGACCTAATATGATGTATTGAATTATTCAATTCCTTGATTGAAAATGGATTAGTTATGTACTCGGATCCTGGGCGTGGTTGGTAACAAGGGTTCATAGGAATTGTTGACAGTTTGCTTTGATTATTTGATGTTAGCTTATTAACAAAAAGAGTTGCAAATAGGTTAGCATTTTCATTATCATTGTCATAATGGGTATTATTATGTATAAGCTCATACAGGAGTGGGTTGGGAGAAGTCTTTTTCCCACATATGTGGCTTATGACTTTATGTATAATTGGCTCATTTGTTTCTCTGGAGAGATTATTTGCAAAATTATTCCAGTATTTATATTTAGCATCTATTATAGTCCTTTTTAGATTAGATTCTGCTTGTAATTTTTTTAAATATGTAGTAGGTGATGGTTTTTTTATGAATTCGGTCCTAGCTGCCTTTTTTATCCTCCATTTATTTAGGCACTCATTTGTCCACCATGTTTTAGGAATTTGTTTAGGGAATGTTTTCTTAGGTGTTGTCCTGGGGATAGCATGATTAGCTGTATTTATTAGTAAAGATGTCAACGCTTCAGCATGTGTGTCAACTGTTGTGTTAGAAATGCATGAACTTTGGGTGAAACTTGTAATTTCATCATTTAGCTTATTTTGGAAAATAGACCAATTTGCTTTAGTGTTGATATATTTGGATGTATGAGATAAAGTTTCAGCAGGTTCATTTAGGGAGCAAACTATAGCAAAGTGGTCTGTACATAGACTATCAATTTTATTTATGTAAATTTTGTTCAAAAAATTTAAAGACACAATTTGTAGGTCAATTGTGGAGAAATTGACACTTTTGGGGTTGAAATAGGTATTCAGGTTTGGAGGGGTAGCAACAACTAATTCATTATTATTTGAAGTCATATGCTCAATAGATTTACCAGCTTTATTTGCTGGTTTATTCCCCCACAAAAGGCTGTGGGCATTGAAATCACCACAAATAATGATATTTTTTAACATATTAGAATTATTTATATAATTAAATAAATCATTGGCATCTGTAGTTTGTACATTAGTTTTATAAAATCTTATTATGTATGTTTTTAAATTATTCGTCCAAAAACTTATACCAATTACATCAACATCATTTTCAAAATCTGGAAAATTGATGCCACAAAATTTTATATTATTATTAACTAATAAAGCTACACCACCTCCTTTTCTCTTTGAAGATCTATCCTTTCTCAGGATAGTGTATCCCAGAGACTTAATTTGTTGATTTTGGGTTCAATGAGTTTCCTGGAGGCAAGCAATATTAATTGAATTATTATTCATAAATTATATTAGTTCATTTAGCTTATTTTCTGTGAGTGATCTTACATTCCATTGGAGTATTGATAAATGTTGTGTTGTTGATTTATTCTTCATGTGACTGTGTATCAATGTTCAGCTTTGTTAAAAGTAAAGCAAGATCTTTTTTTGCTTGAATGAGCATATCATCTGGGATGTAGATTTTTGCCAATTCTGTAATAATTTGTGTTTTCTGTAGTTGATGTATGTTCATGGTCAGAACTGCATTACAGTTTAGAATGAATAAGCATATATTTGGGGATTGCAGTTTTGGTAGTGCATCCTGTTTGTTGGTTAAGGGATTGATTCCTGGTAGTGTTTCTGGTTTGTTTCTTCTTGGGAGGGAGGGCCAGGCTGGCCTCATCTCACTGGACAAGGAAGCTTGTTGGCTTGGTTATTCCTTCTGATAGGGATTTGAGCTAGGGGGCTTAGAGGATGGTGTTTTATATGGGGTGCTTGATGCATTGGGGGCATTTGACTTGGGGGTTTTGGTTGGTTTCATTACAGGCTTTATTTGGTATTGTTGGGCAGCATTTGCTTCCATTGCTGCAAAGGGGTATGGGATGGCCTTCTCTGTTGATATTTGGAGTGTTAGAGCTCTTTTCTTGTATGCAGGGCATAATGATTTATTTGTAGATTCATGTGGGCCTTTGCAATTGATGCATGTAGGCTGAGTGTTGTTGCATGTTGTCAGCTCTTTAGGATGGAAAGATTTACAATTACTACACTCTTGGAGAATTTCATTGCATTTGTTTGTTGTGTGTCCCAGTTTGAAACACTTCTGACACTGAATAGGCTTAGGTTTGTATTCCTTGTGTGGTTTGATTTGCCCAAATAGGAATAATTTTTCTGGGATATCAATTTTATCCTTCAGTGTGAATAAGAAGGATCTACTAGTTTTTAGGCCATTAGAGTTGGGTTTTCCAAGTTGGGTAACATCCTCAACTGGGATTGTGTTTCCAGCCCTATCTGAAAGGCCTTCTTTTAACTCCTGAGTAGATATCTCTGGGGGAACATTATAAACTACTATTTTTGTTGGTGATTGTTTTGGGTTCCAATTAGATGCAATAATTGGGTTATTCAGAAGGGATTTAAGGTTAATTATTGTATCTGCTGATTTCTGATCTTCTACAGCTATTAGCAGTGATCCATCACGGTTAATGTTAAGAGAGAACATTGATTTTAGCAATTTAAAAATTGCAACTCTTATTGCAGTGATCATTTTTATTTCCAAGGGGGTAGTGGGAGTAATTTTAAGGTAGATTCCTAAGTTTTTGGAGGGAGGATCTTGGGCAGGGAGAGGGGAAATGCTTTCAAGTGGGGAGATTTTTTTCCTTTTTTTAGAACTTCTAGAGGACCTCTTCAAACCCATTATCATCTATGGTTACATTATCCCCTATACTTACCATTGTCCTAATGTCCGAATTGGAGCTATCAATAGAACTTTGAGATAGGGTCCTTGACCAGCCAGGATGGGTATCTTTCACTATTACACTTTCACTGTAATTTAATTTGGGATCTGGGGGGACTTTTTTTTTTGGATGACTTCTAATCATTGCCTATTGGAAAAAGCTTTAAACACAGAAATAAAACTAAAACAAGAAGGGAAAATAGATTATATCAAACCGTCTGCACTATACTATGGGGGAAGATAAACACCACAGTATAGCCCTGAGGATGTCTTGAGCAGAATTGGTTTGGTACAACTGCTGATTAGGATAGATAATAATCACAAGAAAATATATTTCGATTTTCTTAAAAGGTTAGAAATTCTATCAAAGAATTTCTTCTATCATTTATCATCTTCAAGATTTAATAGCATTTTAGCCCTTTCTTCTTCTTCTTCTTAAGGGTAGAAGGTAAGGGTTTCATACCCTTTTTAATCTGTCTGTTACACTGCTTCTTAAGTATGGGTCAATACCGCATGAAAACCAAGATAGGAAAGGATATAATAAATAAAAAATAAAATCAAATAGGGTATAAAACGAGGACTTCGTCAGCCAGTAGCAAAATATGAAGACGAAAACAAGCAAATATTTCAACAAGGATCTCCGCCAAGTCATCCTCAGTACTCATAAAAAACACAAAAAAAATCTAATTTTTCCAAGTGAATTTGACAAGAGGAGAAAAGATGCTCAAAAGATACTCTGTCACTGAGGTATTCTACTTTCACTCAGCCACCCATACTTTTCACTGGCTGATATTCTTGGTTCCTTTTATTAGTGACGATTTCACGTTTGGTTCTGCTTAGCAAGTGTGGTCTCATCAATAACTCAAGAAAATCAGCCTACTGTATATCAGCTTGCCAAAATTCAAAGCATACAGTAATGACGAATATATAGAATCCTAAGGTACAGTTTTCTATTATTTTACTGATAAAACTTAATAGTGGAATCATTTGGAGAATCGGAAAAAAAATTCCCGTTTCTGACTTTAGAAAAAATAATTCCAATTCCAATTAATCTGATAATCACTACCCTCAGCCTAATATCATTTTGTTCCATAAATAAGCTTTTGGAAGAAAAATACTATTTATTAAACAAGTATTTCAGTCTTTTTTGGTAGAAGGACTATTTGAATATTGGGCAAATTGCCCCCATGGGCAATGGCAAGTTCCGCCAGGTGAAAGTTCAGCTCTCGGTCACTTCTGATGACAAGCTGAAGGCGACAAAGGATGATACAGGTCTTTTTGTTGTCTCCTGCAGCATTGCCGACAAGTTCAAGGTAGTCAAATACTCCATCACTGCTGCAAGGTAAACGGCTGCCTCGGCCGTGAAAGTCAGATTTTTAAAGGCACTGATGTCGTTTAAGCAAAGAATAACATACCTTGAGCTCATGGATTTCCTTATAAAGGACAAATTATACTGAATTGAATATTTGAAAATGTTGTGAATTATTGTCAGCTTTGCGGAATGATGCATCTAGATTCAGCGAAAATATCTTAATTTGCAATTAATATTTATTTTCAGCTGTAAAAAAAAAATCAAGAGCTTCTTATTTTTCAAGTACAACAGCCTAAAATTTGATTCAAATATACTTACTAAGTGCTGCCAGGATTTGTTTCCACTGATTTTAATATTTCCCTTTCGTTATTTGTATACTGTGTTTTAATGTTTTTAAAAACTTGTTTACACTTTATTTAAACATCAGTGAACCCTATTGTAGAGTTGCGATGGCTTCAGCCGCATAGAAGATTAAAAGTCATGCAGAATTTCCAGACATACAAACACTTTTTCTGCCCGCCAGGAATTCTGAAGTAAAAATATTATTAAGGGCCAATTGCAGGATTTTTCCTCAGTTTGTGATGATTTTTTTCTCTTTGTGTACCAGAAGGCTTAAAAGGGCTTAACTGTACGCTAGGGTTTGATAAGCCCAAACTGAACTTACTTTGGCCAAGGTCACAATATTATCCAATCATATAACTTATATTATCTAACTAGATTACATAAGCACTTCATTAGATCACTAAAAAACAGATTTTTCAGTTCAGTCTTTAGTGATTATTAGTTTTATACTTGAAAACAAATAAGAAAAAAATAGTAGTTAAAGACTACTATTGAAAACAGTATAACAAATAAGTATACTTGAAAACAAATAAGAAAAAAATAGTAGTTAAAGACTACTATTGAAAACAGTATAACAAATAAGTATACTTGAAAACAAATAAGAAAAAAATAGTAGTTAAAGACTACTATTTTTTTAACTATTTTAACTACTTTAAAGTAGTTAAAGTAGTTAAAATCCAAAGAAATACAACAATTTTTTTTCATTCACTCTGCCTTTTTGACAATTTCTCCTTTGACATGCTTTGTCTTTTCAACGTTCTACATATTTTCTGCTTTGAAATCTATTCCTGTTATTTGAAATTAATTTAAAAACTTTTTCCACAAAACAAGTTTTTCAAAGAAAAGTAGAGCTCCATTAAGCCAAAATAAAGTCAAATAATCTTCCAAGCATAAAACTACCACAAATCACTATTAATAAATAAATGAAACCCAAAACAAACAGAAATTACGATAAATAGCCGAGTTGAACTCAAAACAAGCAAAAATTAACATGCACAGGACCGAAAACCCCCATGCCTTCTCAGGACCAGAACATAATTTGCGCTTTACTGAAAGTAAAATACGTTTTAAATGTTTTTACTTTTATATTTTCATGAATGATAAATTTATACATTCCTTTGATCGGACATGTTTAGGGGAATGATAGGCATGTGGGAGGGGGAGATTGCCCTCCATTCATTTTTGACTCTTAAAAAGGGCAATAAAACTTCCAATCGAATGAGTTCCATCTGATCCAAAGATTATACAACCACCCGTTCCATAAAAACCATGGATGCCCTGCGGCATAACTTGCAACCCTTGCCCATGGGCTCTGGCGGATTGTGCCCGCCCTAAAGACATAGTTATATGACTTTTGGACTATTGGTAACAAAATGGCTATCTCACAATTTCAAGTGAATACATTTTGAGAAAAAGGATGACAGGGAGGGGGGACTAGTTGCTCTCCATCATGTTTGACTCTTAAAAGGAAATAGAACTATATATTTCCCATCAAATGAGCCTGTTCTAAAGTTCACACAACCACCCCTTCCATAAAAACCTTGTATGCCCCTGTCACATAACTTACACCCTTAGCCCCAGATTCCAGGGGATTTGGTCAACCCCAAAGGAAGTATTATATAACCTTTGGACAATTTTTTAGCAGAAAGCTATCTCAAAATTTCTATTGGATACATTTGGAGAAAATACGACGTGGGGGGTGGCTGCCCACCAATAACTTTGACTCACAAAAGGGAACTAGAACATCTGATTTCCAATCAAGTGAACCCATTCTAGAGTTTTTACGACCACACTTTCCATAAAAACCTTATATGCCCTTGGGGCACAACTTAAAACCCTTTTGCTGAGGGAGGTTGTCATCCTCAAAAACATAAATTGCAGATTTTTCAACTATGCTGAACAAAATGGCTATCTCAAAATTTTGATTAGGCATCTTTTGGGAATTTATGGGAAAGAAGGGGGGATTGTTGCCCTCCAATCACTTTTGTCTATTAAAAGGGCACTAGCCCTTTCAATTTCAAATTGAATGAGCCTTTCGTTTCTACAAACACAAATGGCCATCTTTTTCTATCAGATGCATTTCAGGAAAATATTAGGAGTTGCGGGGGGGGGGGTATCCACCCTTCAATTACTCTGAACCTTGAAAAAGGGCATCAGAACTTCTGATTACCAATCCAACGAGCCCCCTCCGAAGTTTATACGATCTCCCTTTCTACATAAACCTTATGCTCCAGGGCGTAACTTAAAACCCTTGGGTTTTAAGTTACGTGGGGGTGGGGTGGTTGCCATCCTCAAAGACACAATTTCCAGACCTTTCAACTACGTTGAACAAAATGGCTGTCTCAAAATTTTGATTGGATGTGTTTGGGGAAATGGTGGGCATGGGAGGGGGTAAGTTTTCCTCTAATCACTTTTTACTATTAAAAAGGGCAAATAGCCCTTTGAATTTCTAATCGAATGAGCCTTTTTCGAAGTTTCTACGACAACGTCTTCGACACGAAGTACCCTGGTCTAAAACAAACCAAAAAAAAAAATAATAAAAAAATCAAGATTCATATTTTTACTTTTTAAATGCCCCCCCCCCCTGTATGTATTATCATTTTGTATATAAAGATACAGTTTTGTCAAAAATAGTGATTCATTTTAAAATTATGTTTTATTTTTTAAATTATATCTATTAGTTAAATAAAGTATGTAGATATACCAATTTCTGGTCAAATGAGCCCATAAACATCTTTCTATGATGTTTCAGTGCCCCACTAGCAGTAACTAAAAAAAAAGAGGAAAAAGTAAAAAGAGGGTAGATGCCACCTCTCCCCATGCAAAAAGTGATTTGCCTTGTTACTCAAGATAGGTGACTGTAATATTTCTAAATGGAAATCTTGGCTATGGTGATTCCAACAGCGCAGGTGACCATTTTTTTGGTGTTTTGGGTTATTTTTTTGACGTTTCTATAAATTTGTTTTTGATTGAAATTTTATCATTAAGATTAAAACTAATTGAAATAATAGTTGCCATTCCTGGATAACACTCAAATGGCTATTCTTTCATACTGATATTTTTTTTAATGCGTTTTTAAATTTCAGTTACTATGGGCTAGTATTCATTGCCACAAAAGCAACCATGATAAAATAACGCTCTTTTAAGCTAAAATAAAAGAAAAGCTGACCTCATTTTACCACCATCAGCTTCAAGTTTATCAACCTCTGGCAACAGTGCAATCAATTTTTGCTGATACAGCTCAGGCAGTGAGCCAAATGTATGCTTATTCAAAAGCATTCTCATATTAGCATGAACTAGAATAGAATTGGGAGTTTCCAAATCAAGACATCCTTCACGAGTCTGTGCCAACCTTTCTGCAGTTGTCAACTTTTTAGAAGTCTTTTTTCGTTTCACTTTTTTATCAAAACCTGGTATGGAGGCAAGAATATCTTCCATCGTTGTTCGTGTAGGACGACCAACTGATGGTGAAGATCTGTCCATGGCTGAATCAATCGTCTGGTTGTCTTCAGTTGACAGATCTTCTGTACCTATCAACATGAAAATAGGTATTAATTGTGTTTAATGATTAGCTTTATTATATTACCTTAAATAAAAACGTTAAGAAAAATCCCAATTTATAATGAAGACGCACAATACAAAGGGGAAAATCGTAAACAGCATAATCATCATACCAGCAAAAAGGATAGAGAAAATAATCCCTAAAAAGAATAGCATTTTGTTCGTTTTGGGTTTCATTTATTCTTT